>NC_037678.1:70122179-70342202 GCF_003255815.1 Theropithecus gelada
CTCCACCCTCCTTCCCCTCCACCCTCCTTCCCCTCCACTCTCCCTCCTTCCACTCTCCCTCCCTCTACCCTCCTTCCCCTCCACTGTCCCTCCCCTCCACTCGCTGCCCCTCCACTCTCCCTCCCCACCCTCCCTCCCCTCCACCCTCCTTCTCCAGTCTCCCTCCCCTCCACCCTCCCTCCCCTCCACCCTCCCTGCCCTCCTCAGGAACACAGCAGCTCCTGGAGCAATAGCATGGTGGAAGGGCTGTCAGCTTGTGGCTTGGGGTGATCAGGGAAAGGCCCCTCCCACAGGAGCAGAATGGGGAGGGCTGTGGATGCTGAGTGAGAAAAGGAGTGGCAGCCAGACCTAGGGCAAAGGGTGCCAGCCAGGAAGCTGTGGAGGTCAAGGGAGGGCAGAGATTCCGGATATAGGATACCAGGCTGGGAGCATTCTCCCCGCTGGCTGGTGACTCCGGGGAGGAGATCTCCCAGGGCTACAGAGAGGGTGTGGAGCAGGGGAGGAGTCCCTGGCTTGGCCTGGGGAGTCTGGGCTGGGGAGATTTTCTGGCCAGTATACCCTAGGGCTGAGGCTCACTAAGGGGCTAAGCAGAGAGTGGGTGTCCCAGGTAGAGGAGACAGCCTGTGCAGAGTCACGGAAGTGTCATTTAAACCTGAGGTAGGTGGAGCTGTGGCACACAGGCCTCTAGTACTCAGCAAGTCAGCCTGGATTTTATATGGGCACTGGGGAGTCCAGGAAGGTTTGGGGCAGGCGGTGTTGAGGTCTGATTTTCAGAGTCAACGTACAGCACTGTTAGTCGGGGAGGTTGAGATAGTGGCTGAGATAGAGAAACCGGAAACCTGATGGGCGGGTGGTGGGTGGAAGTCAATCTGACATCTCACGCTCCCCAGTGTCACCTAGGCAAATGCCATTCTTCCTGGAGCCTGTGGCCAGTGAGTGGACTGTGGACTTCCTGCCTCCCTGAGTGCTTAGGGGCGAGAGTGGAATAGTCCTGATGGCCTGCCTGGAGCCAGGCACCCTATGGCGCCTCGGAGTAAGCGCGCCCGTGGTCTTTCACTGACCACTTGCTATATGCTAGATATTTTATTATTTATTTATTTGAGACAGAGTCTCACTCTGTCACCCAGGCTGGAGTGCAGTGGCGTGACCACGGCTCATTGCAGCCTCAACCTACCAGGCTCAAGACATCCTCCCACCTGAGCCTCCCGAATAGCTAGGACTACAGGCACGTGCTGCCATGTCCAGCTAATGTGCTAGGTACTTTACATGAATTATATTGTTTCATTCTCATAACCACCCTTTTAGGTTCTCCCCATTCATTGAGGAGGAAACTGAGTCACAAGGGAGAGAAGTAACTTGCCCAAGAGACGAAGCTGGGATTTGGGCCCATGCTGGGGTGACCCCAGAGTCCTCACTGGTTGCTCCCCCACACTCCTATCCCCAAACCCAACCCTGGCCGGGGCGTGGTCCCGTCCCCAGCCAGTTCCCCAGGGCCCAGTTAATCCCCTCTCAGGGCCACCAGCATGAGAGCCAATTAGTGCCTGCTGTGCTGGGGGCACCACACCTGTCGCCTGCTGTGGGCCCCCCAGAGGCCCAGCCCTGCCCAGATCCTTTGGGCACACCCTTGGCTCTGCAAGCTGATGCTTCTTGTATTGCGCCATTAAGAAAAAGGACTCAGCCTTGTTTTTTGTCAGGGAAGCTAGGGGAAAATAAAGCCAGTGAGAGAAGCATTCCAGCGTCGGGATTTTTCCAAGCCTCGGCTGGGCCGCCCATGGAGTGCTGTCTTCCCACTGCAGGCTCCCCTCATCCTTCCAGCACCCACCTACCTCCCCCGGCAACCAGGCTCCAAGGGCCCCCGTGGTCCCTGGTGACGGGGGCTGCTGGTGGGGTTGGCTGCGGTTTCTCACCTGCGTGCCGGCTCTGGCTCCAGCGAGAAAGGAGGAAGAGGGAAAAAAAGGTCCTTGAGATGGTGACAAAGGTCTGAGTGTGGGCCACAAGAGCAGCCTGTTTCCAGGCAACTGCTATACCCTGGGCTCCCCATGGTGGCGGGCACATCCGTCATGCGGTGGCTCGGCTCCGGAGGGAGTCAGGCCGCCCCGGCAGCCCAGGCACACTGCCCACCGCCCCCAAGCTCCGGCCCTGCTGGGGACATGAGGCCCCTCCGGCCGGCACTGCGTGAGAACGCCTGGTGTTCTCGTGGCCGCTGCTGGCTAAGCTCCTACTAGGTGCTCAGCCTCAGGCCTGGTGCACGTGGGGCATAGCTGTCAATCATCAATCCCATCTGTCATTCTGTCCATCCCCCATCCAACCGTCCAAGATAGAACTGTGGTTTAGCGCGCAGGTTCTGGAGGGCTGGGTTGAAACCCACTCCACCAAATTTTTGCGTTTGTCCTTCAGTGCATTGCCCCACCTTGCTGGCCTCAGTTTCTTCATCTGTGAAATGGACATAATAACAGTTCTTACCTCACAGGGTTGTTGTGAGGATTAAATCACATAATACAGGTAATGCCTTAGGCACAGTGCCTGCCACATATTAAATTTGCTAAATGTTCATTGTTTCTCTTTTTATTATTAATTGTTTGTTAGGTGACAGTTGGGGCAGCAGGTAGCATGCCATCTGTGGCAATCAGATAGACCTGGGTGGGGGGCGAGTTTGCCCCACTTTGAACTGTATGACCTTAGACAGGTGGCTCAGCCTCTCTGAGCCTCAGTTTCCTCTTGACTGCATTGGGGAAATAATAGCTGCCTTGACACGCTCCCCTCCCCAGCCTAAGTGTGAAACCCCATCTCTTGTCAGGAGGATTAGCAGTGTCCACGTGTGCCAGGGCCCCACCCTGGCCACACTCAGTACTCACAAGGTCATTATTCAGCAGGCCACAATTGGTGCCCACTGGGTGCCAGTGTGAGGGCTGGGAGAGGAGTCAGGCCTGGCAGGGCGTGGCCTTACCAGCACTCCCTTCCCCTGCCTTGGGGCTGCCCAGCCCTGCCCCCCATCCTCCAGCTCCTTTGTGAAAAGAACCTCTGCGAGTGCCCTGGAGCGAGAAGAGGAGGACAAGAAGGCAGCCCGCGTGCCAGGGGGCCGGGCACACCGCCGCCTTTGTCTGGGCCACCCTGGAGGCAGAGGGAGGCTCGGTCCCCCAGGGCAGGCCACACTGCTGGCCTGCTGGTGGCTGAGGGAGGCCGCGTGGGCGGCAGGGCCTGGGCAGGCCCAGGCTGGCAGTGGCCCCCTGGGACAGCTTGGCCCACTCAAGCGAGAGGGATGCCCACGCCTGGGAGGAGGGCGGCAGCCAGCTTGGAGGTGACTGTGTCCTTCTGGGGCCTGTTACAGACACACCTCAGTACCTACTAAGTGCCAGGAACAGTGGCAGCCACTGGGCCCTCAGAACTAGGCCATGCATTCCAGTCCTGGCGCCTGGGGGCCCGGGTTGCAATGCCTGCTCCGCTGTTTGACAGCTGTGTGGTCCAGGCAAATTCCCTCCCCGGTGTAGGCCTCCATTTACTGGTCTGCAAAATGAACGTAATAACAGTCCTACTTCAAGTGCTCCGAGCAGTGCTGGGAACAAAGAGAGCTCCCAGTAACTCTGGGAAATTTGTCATTGACTCTGCCCTTGAGGAGAAAGGGCTGAACAGTTGTCGAGTTCCTACTGTGTGTTAGATTTCTGACCTGAAGAGAATCCAATTCAAGAAACATCTACTGAGTACCTACTACGTGCCAGCATCTGGGCTGGGCTTTGGGGATACCTGAATGCAAGACCTGGGGCAGGGGTGTGGAGATAGAAGGAAAAGGAAAGGGAAGGGAGGTTGAGGTATGAGGTCCTACTATGTGCCAGGCTGTTTGCTGAGCACTGGGAGTCCAGAAAGGAAAGCAGTGGCCCCTGCCTTCATGATAGGGAAAGACAGACATCCAGAACCCGATGATTATGACCCAGGGTAGTCCCGTGGGGGATACCTGGGGGCCAGGGAAGGCTTCCTGGAGGAGGTGATCTGGAATCTTGGCATTATGGCCACGCTACAACTCTCTTCTACAACAGCCCCATCATGTTGTGATCTGGCCTCAGTTTACACATCGGGAGATACGCCTGGAGATGGGACCAGGTCAGAGTTGAGATTCACAGATCAACCAGCCTCTGCTCGGCTGTGTGACTTTGGATCACTCTCTCCCCCTTTCCGAGCCTCCACTTCAAGTCTCTGGGCCCCCTGGAGATATTATTCCTCTACCCAAGGAGGAATTGGTACCCACTACCCAAGGAGGAATGTAGTTTTTCCATCTGCGATCGGCTCACCTTCCCTTGCGCTGGTTCTCGGTGGCCCCTCCACTGCTCCTGCTCTCATCCAGGCTGCAGCGGCTCTTGCTTCGGCCTGCCAGCTCCCTCTCTCCACCCAGCAGCCAGAGCGATCTTCTGAAACATAAATCACACATCATCAGTTCCTAGCCTAAAACCCTTCAGTGGCTCCCCAGAGGCTCTTAGGACAAAGACCAGACTCCATACCACAGCCTGCAAGGCCCAGCCAGACCCAGCACCGCTGACCCTCCAGCCCCACCAGTCAGAGGAAAGGGCCACAGTCAGGCCAGATCCTCCACCTGCCGGTGCAGCTGGAATCCTTGGTTACGGCTGTCAGGGGATGAGTGGTGTGGGGTGGTGGGGCAGCCGTGTACCCAGCCAGCTGTGTGATCTCAGCATACAGTCCCTTTCTAGATCCGTGCCTCAGTTTCTTCGTCGGTAAAACAAGAGGGCCTCAGGGGTGATGCCCTCAGTAGTCTCATTCAGGGTGCTGAGGCCCCTTGGACTCTTGTGAACTCAGCCCCTTACACACACCCTAGGGCCTCCATGACAGAATGTTTCATGCCCTCCCCAGATCTGATCAAAAGAAGAGACCAGCAAATCAGGGTGAGATTACGATGTGGATTTCAGCAGCTGTCTTGATCGTAAGGAGGAACGGAGGCCCATAAGGTGAAGTGACCCTTACTGGGCTCATTCTCTTAGCCAAGCTCCTCTGTGGCCAGCTGTCAGTTGTCAGCAGCAATGACACAGGGCAGCAGCACTGGGAATCCCGTAAGAGAGGTCATGCAAACTCGGGAAGCTGGGGATTTGAATCCCTTCACTTGAAATCTAGATTTTATTATTTTTAATTTCAACTTTGTTTAAATATACAGTGCATTCACGTTATTACTGTTACATTGAGACAGGGTTGCATTCTGTCACCCAGGCTGGGGTTCAGTGGCATGATCACAGCTCACTGCAGCCTCCACCTCCCCAGGCTCAAGTGATGCTCCCAAGTAGCTAGGATTATAGGCGCGTGGCACCACGCCTGGCTACTTTTTATATTTTTTTGTAGAGACAAGGTTTCACTATGTTGCCCAGGCTGGTCTCAAACTCCTGAGCTCAAGTGATCCACCCGCCTCAGCTTCCCAAAGTGCTGGGATTATAGGCATGAGCCACTGCGCCTGGCTGTGCTCACATTATTTAAAATGCAAAAGTTTAAAAATACAAACTTTTTCTTTCCCCTAGCCATTCAGCGTCCTTCCCAGAAGGTTCCCCTGTGACTGGTTTCTTGCCTGTCCTTGCAGGATATTTGATGCATGTGTAGGCAAATGCCGGTGTGCGAAATTCATTTTTAGCGCTAGAAGGAACTGGTCATTGTCTGAGTTTGCCCCCTGCCCACCATTAAGGGCTTGCCTGAGGTTGCAGAGCTTGGCAGTGGGTAGAGCCCTCCGCCATCCTCTCCCAGCTGGAGCACTGGGCATGCCCAACCGAGGAGACTCGGAGAGGCTGGCTGGGGTTGCTCTGACTTTGCTGCACAGGAGGCCAAGGAGGCTCCTGCCTCCAGAGCGTCTCTTCTGTATAAGCAGTAAATAGAGACCGAGGAGATGTTGAGAAAGTTCTAATTAGCTGCACTGAGCACTTGCAGCACCATCAGAACACAAGTGATAAGAAGCCTTGGTGCTTGGACTCAAATCAATGGGACTGCAGGGGCAACGGGACTGCAGGGGCAATGGGACTGCAGGGGCAATGGGACTGCAGGGGCAATGGGACTGCAAGGGCAGGACAGTGGCAGGGAGATTGCTCCCTGGCCAGGGCGGGGATGCGTGAGGGTGGACCCCACTTTATGCAATGAGCTCAGCAGTTTGACCCTGCTTTATGTAGTGGATAGGCTCTGTATTACGGATTTCAGAAACATTGTTTCGACCCACGCATATCCCCACCTGGTAGACACAGTTAACCCCCTGTAACAGCTGAGGAAAAGTCCCAGGGAGACAGAGTTCCTTGGCTGAGATCACATGGCTGGATTTAAAATCGGGTCTATCTGATTCCTAGAATTTCCCACCCTGCTTTGCATCAGGAGCTTGATCAATATCACACAAGCTGCCTCCTGCATAGTCACGTCGCTGGTGCAGAAGGAGCAAGGTGTCCGTGTGGCCAGCCACTGTGGCTCCGGCACTTCCAGCTCTGGCTCCACTATTAACCGGCTGTGTGGCCTTGGGCAGGTCACATGCTCTCGGTGGCCCAGGATCTCTGCCAGGCCCACCTCAGTTCAGATCAGACCTGCCCAGTGGAATGAACAGAGGAGGTAGAGCAGTTTCCCCTGGGGCTGAGGACTCTTGTGTCACCAGATGCCTTCGCTGATACGCCTGGAGATGGGACCAGGCCAGAGTTGAGATTCACAGATCAACTAGCCTCTGCTCGGCTCTGTGACTTTGGATCACTCTCTCCCGCTTTCCGAGCCTCCGCTTCGAGTCTCTGGGCCCCCGGGGATGAGCATTTGGAAAAGGGAAGTTTGGAGTGTAGCCCAAGCTGACAGGATTTGGGCAGGGCTGGAATGGGGGATCAGGAAGAACAGGGTTCAAGGAAAGACAGACACAAGTAGCAGAGGACGGAGGCACCTTGTCTTTTGCTGACTTCAGGAATGAGTTTCACATTTTTCAGCAAGGATTTGATTTAAAGTCACTGGAAAAAACTGAGCCTGACAGACCTGAGGGGCTCCAGGGAAACCCCCCGAAAGGAAATATTTGCTGAAGAAGAGGATTGAAGTTCAAACGTTCCAGAAACCTTGGTGGTGCTGTTTTGGTCGGGGAATAGAGGCACAGAGGGAGGCAGGAGAGCTCCCGAGGCCGCAGAGCCTCTCTGGCTCTTCCCTTCTCATCTCACTCCACACATATTTAGGGAGAACCTACTATGCACCTGACACTGTGCAGAGACCAAGGCAGATCCCGTCTGTGCCCTTGTGATTGTCACCATCTATGGAGGACACAGCCATTAACCAAATGGTCACAGAAATACACAGAATACTGTGGTCATGAGAGGTGCCGTGAAGGACACAGCATTCACAGGGTCCCAGCTTGGGAGTGGGGGTTCAGGGAGGGCTTCTCGGAGGCCACCTAATGAGTCTGCTTGGGCAGCCATGACAGAGTAACACAGACCGGTGGCTTAAACCACTGACATTTTCTCACAGCTCTGGCAGCTGGAAGTTCAAAATCAAAGTGTCAGCAGGGTTGATTTCTTCTGGGGCTTCTCTTCTTGGCTTGTGGACAGTCACTTCTGTCTGTGTCTTCTCATGGTCTCTCTGTGAATGTCTGTGTCCTAATCTGCTCTTCTTATGAGGACATCGGTCACGTCAGAGTGCGGCCACACTAAGGACCTCATTTAACTTAGTCACGTCTTGAAAGGCCCTGTCTTGGCCAGGTGCATTGTCACTCCTGTGACATCCTAGCACTTTGTTGTGATCTGGCCTCAGTTTACACATCTGGATATATAGGACACACTACCCAAGAAGGAATATACTTTTTCCATCTGCGATCAGATCACCTTCCCATGCACTGGTTCTCAGTGGCCCCTCCACTGCCCCTACTCTGGTCCAGGCTGCAGAGTCTCTTGCTTTGGCCTGCCAGCTCCCTCTCTCCACCCAGCAGGAGAATTGCTGGAACCCAGGGAGTCGAGACCATCCTAAGCAACATAGTGAGACCTCATCTCTATGAAAAAAAAAAAAAATTAGCCAGGCATGGTGCTACATGCCTGTAGTCCCAGCTACTTGGGAGACTGAAGCAGGAGAATCACTTGAGCTCAGAAAATTTAGGCTGCAGTGAGCCACGATCACTCCACTGCACTCCAGCCTATGCAGTAGAGCAAAACTCACTCTCAGAAGAAATTTAAAAATTTTAAAAAGGTCCTGTCCACAAATACAGTCACATTAACAGGGGTCAGGACTTCAACATATGAATTGGAGGATGCACAATTCAGGCCGTAACAGGCAGTAACACTTGAGCTGAGGCCTGAAGATCAAGTAGAAGTTAACGTACACCAGGAAACAAAGGGTGTTTCAGGCAGAGGGAGCAGCCTGGGCAGAGGCCAGGTGCCGAGAGGGGGCACATGGTGCAGATGTGGTTGGGGGAAGCCAGCGTGGTCAGGGTGCAGGGAGGCCACGGAGCGGGGTTCAAGAGGAGACCCGAATCCGAGTTTGGCTGCTCCATTGCTTTGTTACTGGATCCATTTCCAGTCCTCAGTTTCCTCATTGGGGAAACAGCAGTAATCAAAGTTAGCCTTTTGGGGCTGGGAGCTGGAATGAGGTCACATACTTCTAAAATGTCTTGCCCCATGCCAGCTCCTAGTAGGCGCTCAAGATGAATTAGCTGTCCCTTTCTCCTCCCTTCCTGGACCACCTTTGGTCTCCCTAGCCCCCCGTCCTTGTCCCCTACTCTGATTTGGATGACCTGGCTTGACATCCTGAGCTCCAGGGCCAACGACTCTTGACAAAACAGTACTGTGACTCATCGAGGCCCTCTGGGCCTCCTGGGAGGCAAGGAGAAAAGGAGGATTTCCTGGGGGGTTTCCCAGGAGAGGGTGCCTGCTTCTGAGTGATACAGGACCAGGGGTGGATCCTCAATGAAGCTTCTGAGCCTCCTGTGATATTTGGGAAGAAAAGCTCCACCCTCCCCCAACACAACACTGTCTTTCATTGCAAAAGAAATGAATCTTCAGTGACAAGGGCCTCCTTCTCTTGGGGAGGTGTTTGCCGGGCATCTCTGCCGATGAGCCACTTTCTATCTGGCTGTGCAGCCTGTGACAAGTGCCTTCACCTCTGAGCCTGTTTGTTCATTTGCACTTACATCCAATACATTCTTTTTGTTTGTTTGTTTGTTTTGAGACGGAGTCTCACTCTGTTGCCCAGGCTGGAGTGCAGTGGCGCAATCTTGGCTCACTGCAAGCTCTACCTCCCAGGTTCACGCCATTCTCCTGCCTCAGCCTCCCGAGTAGCTGGGACTACAGGCACCCGCCACCACGCCCGCCTAATTTTTTGTATTTTTTAGTAGAGACGGGGTTTCACTCTGTTAGCAAGGATGGTCTCGATCTCCTGACCTTGTGATCCGCCCGCCTTGGCCTCCCAAAATGCTGGGATTACAGGCATGAGCCACCGCTCCCGGCCACATTGAATACATTCTTAACATTTCAGTAAATGGTTTATTGTAGGGTCAGTTTAGATTTACAGTTACAAAGTTGCAAAGATAGTCCAGAGAGTTCCTGTCTACTCCTTACCCACTTTCCCCTGTGGTTAACATTTGATATTACTAAGGAACCCATCCAGGCACATCACTATTAACTAAACTCATACTTTTTTTTATTTCACTAGTTTTTCCCTAATGTCCATTTTCTGTCCCAGGATCCAATCATAATACTACGTTACATTTAGCTGTCATGTCTCCTTAACCTCCTCTGGTCTGTGACAGTTTCATAAGACCCTGTTTTATTTTGACAAATATTTCTGAGCACCTACAATGTGCATTGATCTGTTCTTGGTGCTAGGGAAAGAAACAGAATCCCATCTTCCATGGAGCCTATATGTTCAGGAGTGGGGAGACAGACCATGAACCCTAAATGTAAATGTTCAATATATAGAAAAATAAAGCAGAGAATGGGGCTAGGGCTGGGGGCTGCTGCTTGAGATAGGTGTGGGGAGGCCTCCTGTTCCCCAGGAGACATGGGAGCAGAGACCCACTGGAGGTGAGAGAACATCCATGTGGGGATCTGGTGGGAGAGGATTCCAGGCAGAGAAAAGGATAAGTGCAAAGGCCCTGCAGCAGGAAGTGCCTGGTGAGTAGAACCAGGAGAAGGCCAGTGGAGTGGGCTGGAGCCCTGGGTGTGGGGGTGAGTGATGAGAGGTGAGCGCAGATCTGTGTGGGGTACAGACTGGGGTCGGGGGTGAGGGTGGAAGCTGGGAGGAGGCTGCTGCAGTGATCCAGGTGAACCAGGGAGAGAGGGTGGCGGCCTGGACCAGAATGGTGCCCATGGTGGGGTGAGAAGTGAGCCGATTCTAGGCCTGTTTTGGACTTGCTGGTGGAAATGGGGTGGTGCTGAAACCTTCTGGTAGGGCCTGTGTGAGGAATCTGAGGATGGTTGTGAGCAGGCTTGGTTGGCACACTGTAAAGTAGGATTCCTCAGGGGATCTCCTGTGCTTTCAGAGCCACCAACCAAGCTCATCCTCCGACTGAGAGCCAGTGAGTAATCTTAGCTTAATGCAGCTTCCACCTCCCAGATTCAAGCGATTCCCCTGCCTCAGCCTCCCAAGTAACTGGCTTACAGGCACGCGCCACCATGCCTGGCAAATTTTTGTATATTTCAGTAGAAACTGGGTTTCACCATGTTGGCCAGGCTGGTCTCGAACTCCTGACCTCAGGCAATCTGCCCGTCTTGTCCTCCTAAAGTGCTGGGATTATAGGTGTGAGCCAGTGTGCCCAGCCAAAAAAGGTGTTTTTTTGTTTTGTTTTGTTTTGAGATGGAGTCTCTCTCTTTTCACCCAGGCTGGAGTGCAGTGGCATGATCTTGGCTTTCTGCAACCTCCGCCTCCTGGGTTCAAGTGATTCTCCTGCCTCAGCCTCCCAAGTAGCTGGGATTACAGGCACCTGCCACCACGCCTGGCTAATTTTTGTACTTTTAGTAGAGACAGAGTTTCACCATGTTGGCTAGGCTGGTCTAGAACTCCTGACCTCAGGTGATCCACCCGCCTTGGCCTCCCAAAGTGCTGGGATTATAGGCGTGAGCTACCGTGCACTGCCAGAATTTCATTATTAAAAAACAAAACAAAACAAAACAAACAAAAAAACAATTCATCAAGTACCAGTGTACTGTTAAAAAGAAAAAGTCCCCTTTCTGGCCCTGCCTACCAGTTACCCTGTTCCTTTTCCCAGGCGAAATCACTGTTATTTCTTGGTTCTCCTTTCAGAGATGTTTTATACTTATATATGCACATATGAAAATCTATTTCTGGGTTTTGTTTCTAGTTTTACACAAAATATGTTGTACATTGTTCTATAGGTTGCTTTTAATATAATAGCTTTTTTTGAGGTATAATTCACATGCCACACAATTCACCCATTTAAAATATGATTCAGGCTGGGCATAGTAGCTCACACCTGTAATCTGGCACTTTGGGAGGCCAAGGCAGGAGGATCATTTGAGCCCAGGAATTTAAGACCAGGCTGTGCAATATAGCCAGACCCTGTCTCTACAAAACATTTAAAAAATTAGCTGGGCATAGTGGTGTGTACCCATAGCCCCAGCTACTCTGGAGGCTGAGGCGGGAGGATCACTTGAGCCCAGGAGTTCAAGGCCACAGGGAGTTATGATAACACCGCTGCATTCCAGCCTGGGCAACAGAGTGAGACTTTGTCCCTAAAAAAATAATAATAAATATAATTCAGTGGCTTTCAGTATTATATATTCAGAGATGTGCAACCATTGCCACAATCAATTTTAGAGCATTTGCATCACCCCCAAAAACCCCCCATACCCCTAAACAGTCACTCCTCATTTCCTCCTGACTCCCTCCCCTAGCTAGGGAGACAACCTCTGCTGTGCTTTCTGTCTGTTTAGATTGGCTTTTTCTGGACATTTCCTATAAGTAGAATCATATAGTACGTGGTCTTTTGTAATGGATTTCTTTTACTCACATTTTCGGGGTTCATCCATGTTGTAGCATGTATCAGTACAGTCATGCACCACTTAAGGACATTTTGGTCAACAATGGACCATATATATATATGACAGTGGTCCCATGAGATGAGGATGATGATCATGATGATCATGATGATGATTATCATTTTGAGACCAAGTCTCATGCTGTCACCCAGGCTGGAGTGCAGTGGCATGATCTCAGCTCACTGCAACTTCCGCCTCCTGGGTTCAAGTGATTCTCCTGCCTTGGCCTCCCAAGTAGCTGGGACTACAGGCACCCACCACCACACCGGCTAATTTTTGTATTTTTAGTAGAAATGGGGTTTCACCATGTTGGCCAGGCTGGTCTCGAATTCCTGACCTCGTGATCCACCCGCCTCGGCCTCCCAAAGTGCCGAGATTACAGGCATGAGCTACCATGCCCAGCCTAAATTATTATTATACTGTATTAATTTTTTTTTTTTTTTTTTGAGATGGAGTCTTGCTTTGTCTCCCAGGCTAGAGTGCAATGGCACAATCTGGGCTCACTGCAACCTCCACATCCTGTGTTCAAGTAGTTCTCCTGTCTCAACCTCCCGAGTAGCTGGGATTACAGGCACCCACCACCATGCCTGGCTAACTTTTTTGTATTTTTTTTTCTTTTTTTTTGAGATGGAGTCTCGCCCTGTTGCCCAGGCTGGAGTGCAGTGGCATGATCTCGGCTCACTGCAACCTCTGCCTCCTGGGTTCAAGCGACTCTCCTGCCTCAGCCTCCTGAATAGCTGGGATTACAGGCACACGCCACCACACCCAGCTAATTTTTGTATTTTTAATAGAGACAGGGTTTCACCGTTTTGGTCAGTCTGGTCTCGAACTCCTGACTTCATGATCCGCCCACCTCAGCCTCCCAAAATGTTGGGATTATAGGCGTGAGCCACCGTGCCCGGCCACTTTTTTGTATTTTTAGTAGAGATGAAGTTTCACCATGTTGACCAGGCTGGTCTTGAACTCCCGACCTCAAGTGATCCGCTCGCCTTGGCCTCCCAAAGTTCTGAGATTATAGGTGTGAGCCACCGCGCCTGACCTATAATACTGTATTATTGTTTACTATACCTTTTGTATGCTTAGATATGTTTAGATATACAAATATTGGCCGGGTTCAGTGGCCCAGCTACTCAGGAGGCTGAGACAGAAGAATCGCTTGAACCTGGGAGGCAGAGGTTGCAGTGAGCTAAGATCGCGCCATTGCACTCCAGCCTGGGCGACAGAGTGAGACTCCGCCTCAAAAAAACAAAAAATCAAATATCATTGTGTTACAATAGTCTACAGTATTCAGTACAGTAATAGGCTGTGTTATCTAGGATTGTGTAGATACACTCTATGATGTTCGCACAACGATGCAATCACCTAATGATGCATTTCTCAGAACCTATCCCATCACTGACACTTGACTGTACTTCATTCCTTGTTATTGCTAATAATATTCCATTGAATGGACATACCACAGGTTACTTATTTATTCAACAGTTGATGGACATTTGTGTTGTTTCCACATTTCGGCTATTTTGAATCATGTTGCTATGAACAGTCATGTACAAGTTTTGGTGTTCACTTATGCTTTTTATCCTCTTCCATGTAGGAGTGGAATTGCTAAGTCATATGGCAACTCTATGTTTAACTTTTTGAGGAACTACCTGTTTTCCAAATCAGTACATCATTTTACATTCCCACCAGCAGTGCATGAGGGTTGCAATTTCTCTATATTTTTGCCAGAACTTGTTATTTATTTATTTATTTATTTATTTATTTATTATTTTTTTTTTTTGAGACGGAGTCTCGCTCAGTCGCCCAGGCTGGAGTGCAGTGGCCGGATCTCAGCTCACTGCAAGCTCCGCCTCCCGGGTTTACGCCATTCTCCTGCCTCAGCCTCCCGAGTAGCTGGGACTACAGGCGCCCGCCACCTCGCCCGGCTAGTTTTTTTTTTTTTGTATTTTTTAGTAGAGACGGGGTTTCCCGTGTTCGCCAGGATGGTCTTGATCTCCTGACCTCGTGATCCGCCCGTCTCGGCCTCCCAAAGTGCTGGGATTACAGGCTTGAGCCACCGCGCCCGGCCTATTTATTTATTTTTGAGACCGAGTCTTGCTCTCTCGCCCAGGCTGGAGTGCATGGCGCGATCTCGGCTCACTGCAATCTCTGCCTCCCTGGTACAAGTGATTCTCCTGCCTCAGCCTCCTGAGTAGCTGGGATTACAGGTGCAGGCAATCACTTCTGCTAATTTTTGTATTTTTAATAGAGACAGGGTTTTACCATGTTGGCCAGGCTGGTCTTGAACTCCTGACCTCAGGTTACCTGCCCGCCTCGGCCTCCCAAAGTGCTAGGATTACAGGCATGAGGCACCAGGCCTGGCCAAAACTTATTAGCTGTCTTTTTTATTAGAGCCATCCTGGTGGGTGTAAGTGGCATCTCACTGTGGTTTTGATTTGCGTTTCCCTGGTGGCTGATGATGTTGAGTATCTTTTCATGTGCTTATTGGCCATTTGTATGTCTCTATTGAGGAAATATCTATTCAGATCCTTGCCCGTTAAAAATATTGTATTACTTGTCATTTTACCATTGACTTGTAAGAACTTTTCTGTATTCTAGATACAAGTCCCTTATCAGATACATAGTTTGCACATATTTTACCCCAGTCTGTGAGTTGTCTTTTTGCTTTCTTAACGGTGTCCCTTGTAGTACTAATGTTTTTAATTTTGATGAAGTGCAATTTGTCTAATTTTTCTTCTATTGCTTGAACCTTTGGTGTCATATCTAACAAGTCATTGCCTAATCCAGGGTCACAAAGATTTATCTCTATGTTTTCTTCTAAGAGTTTTATAGTTTTAGCTCTTACATTCTTCAGGTTGTTTTTCCCACTGAACAGTAAATCTATGTGCTGTCAGTGCCTAAGTGTGTCAGAACATAAAGAACTTTCTCCTTCTTTTTTACAGCTGTGTAGTATTCAGTTTTATGGATGTACCGTAATTTACTTATCCAGTCCCCTGTTAACAGATATTTGGATTGTTTGTGATATTCTGCTCTCGCAAGACTTTAGTGAACATCCTTGAACATAGATGGCCATTTCAAGCATGGGCGAGTTTATACCAAGGAGTTGAATTGCTGCGTCCGAGGGCATGTGCTTTTGGAGATGATACAGACTGCCCTCCACAGACAGGGAACCAATTTTCACTCCTGGCAATAATGTCTAGAAAGTGAGCCATTCGTGTAATGACCGTGGTTACTGTATATTGAGCACTCAGTGTATGCTGGCACTGTGCATCCCCTCGTAATGACCCTGAAGGTCAGAATTAAAATCCCCACTTTACAAAGATCTCAGTTCACATGATCTATCCGACTTCTGATCCTATTTATTTTTCACCATTTGATTCAGCCCCCATGCCTTGAGAGTGTCTCCGACCACTTCTGAAATAACTACCAGAAAAATGCCAATTCACCCTGGAGAATCTCTAAGATCATACTTAAGTGTGCAAAAGGCAATTAAGTGTGGAAGCCAGAGGCAGTCAGTTACTAGGGAGTCTTGAATGAGCATCTGTTGTATGCCTGCCAGTGAGACGTGGTCTGGTTTAGGGGCTTAGAAGTCTAGCTTTGCAATTTGTCAGGCAGATGTAGGTTCAATCCTGACTCCATCCCACGCACCTTTGGCAACTTGCGTCTCTTCTCAGTGCCTAAGTTTCCTTATCTGTAAAACAGTATTGACAATAGTACCTACTGGTACATCAGGAGTGTTTAATACACATTGGCTATTATTATCCTTGTTGGCAAAGTGTTACAGGAAATTGAAGGCAAGAGACATGTTGGGTTGGGGGTTGGGGGAAGGTCAGGGAAGGATTCCTGTGGAGAAAGAGAGGGCATTTGAATGAAACCACTCAGTTCTGGGCATTCCAGGCAGAGGGGACAGTGTGTGTCCAGACACAGAGGCAGGATGGCCCCAGAGCTCATGGGAGGAGAAGCAGCCAGGGAGGCTGGAATGTCAGGTTTGTGCTAGGACCTCTAGGAGGAGGAGACATGGCTGGAGCTGCTTCCAGGGGCCTCAAATCCAGGCATGAGTTTTTGGATGGCATTTGACGGGCAGTACAGAGCCATGGAAGGATAGTTAAGCTTGCAGTCCTGCCCAGTATGTCCCCACCTGCAACTCAGGCGCTTACTTGGGGCAGGCTTCCCAAACCTCATTTCTTCTTGAGGGGCAGCCTAGGATACTGTTTAAGAATGAGAAAGCCAGGCATGGTGGCTCATGCCTGTAATCCCTGAACTATGGGAGTTTGAGGTGGGAGAATGGCTTGAGCCCAGGAGTTCAAGACCAGCCTGGGCAACATGGTGAAAACCCATCTCTACAAAAAATACAAACATTAGCTGGGCATGGTGGCTTGTGCCTGTAGTCCCAGCTAATTGGGAGGCTGAGGTGGGAGGATCGCTTGAATGTGGAAGGTTGAGGCTGCAGTGAGTCATGATTGAGCCACTGCACTCTGGCCTAGGCAACAGAGTGGGATCCTCTCTCAAGAAAGAATGAGAGTTCTGGGGCCAGGCTGCCCGGGCTGGTCTCTAGCTCAGGTGCTTTGTGCTGTGTGACATTGGGCATGTATGTCACTTTCTTCTCTGGGCTGCAGTTTTCTCCCCCATAAAAGAGACTTGTCCCAACCTCCTGGGGCTAGAGTGTAGAGTCAATGAGTTGATATATGTAAAGCACTTAGAGCAGGGTGAGGCACACAGTAAGCGCATGGTAAATGTTGTTACAGAGAAGGAAGGCAGTGGCATTAGATTGTCCTGCCTGTTTCTCAGATGGGAAAATCAAGGCCCTCTGAAAGTTAGTGAATGCCCAAGGTCCCTCTGGAGGACCAGGAGGACTCATTCATCACTTATTCTTTCAGTACACGTTTCCTGGGCACCTACTCTGTGGTCAGCTCTGGCAGATACTGGGGATGCAGTGGTGAACAAGACAGCCTCCATCCCAGGGAGCTCCTGACCCAGGGAGTTGAAAGTCAAGACTGTCATTGCCTCCAACACCCATGCTCTCCTCCTGTGTCCCACCTGTGTCCTGCCCAGGCCATAAGGGAATTAGAATTACAGCCTTGCCGGGCGCGGTGGCTCACGCCTCTAATCCCAGCACTTTGGGAGGCTGAGCCGGGTGGATCACCTGAGGTTGGTAGTTCGAAACCAGCCTGATCATGGAGAAACTCCGTCTCTACTAAAAATACAAAATTAGCCGGCGTGGTGGCACATGCCTATAATCCCAGCTACTCGGGAGGCTGAGGCAGGAGAATTGCTTAAACCCGGGAGGCAGAGGTTGCGGTGAGCTGAGATCACGCTATTGTATTCCAGCCTAGGCAACAAGAGTGAAACTCCATCTCAAAAAATAAACAAATAAATAAAAACATGGAGAAACCCCATCTCTACTAAAAATACAAAATTAGCCGGGCATTGTGGTGCATGACTGTAATCCCAGCTACTTAGGAGGCTGAGAAAGGAGAATCACTTGAACCCAGGAGGCGGAGGTTGCAGTGAGCTGAGATCGCGCCATTGCACTCCAGCCTGGGTAACGAGCAAAACTCTGCCTAAAAAAAAAAAAGGTCGTGCGCGGTGGCTCATGCCTGTAATCCCAGCACTTTGGGAGGCTGAGGCCAGCAGATCATGAGGTCAGTTGTTCGAGACCAGCCTGGCCAGCATGGTGAAACTCCGTCTCTACTAAAAATACAAAAATTAGCCTGGCATGGTGGTGCCTGCCTGTAATCCCAGCTACTTGGGAGGCTGAGGCAGGAGAATCACCTGAACCCAGGAGGCAGAGGTTGCAGTAAGCCGAGATCATGCCACTGCACTCCAGCCTGGGCGACAGAGCAAGAGTCTGTCTCAAAAAAAAAAAAAAAAAAAGAATTACAAGCTAAGTGTCTTGTAAACAGGCTCTTCCTAGCTCCAAAATCTGGACACAAGAATAATGGGAATCCAAATATCCTGCTCTAGCCCGTCCTTCTTACAGACAAGAGAACTGAGACTCAGCACGCTAGACTAACGGCACATGCCTCTCCCTGCACCTCCAGCCCCTGGGACAGTGGAGAATGCAGCTGCATTCTGGATATAGTTTAAAGGCGGACCCAACAGAACTTGCCCATGGATGGGATGTGGGCTGTGAGAACCAGTGAGCTGTCAAGGATGCCTTCAGGGTGTCTGGCCTGAGCAAGGGAGATGGAGAAGCCTTCTGGGGGAGGAAGTTTGGTGATGGTGGCCAGGACTGTGGGCAGGGGGGCAAAGGGGGTCTAAATGCTTGTTGGATGAGTGGATGGATGTGCTCCCTGGCTCTCCAGGGGGCCCTAGACACACACTTGCCTTCAGATGTGTCCAGTCGGCTGTCCAGCGGCAGAGGAGAGGCCTGTGCTGGAGATGTCAACCTGACATCGCACTCGTGTGAATGGCCCCAAAAGATGGGCGAAGTTCAAGGACTGGAGCTTGGGGTTGTCAACATCAAGTGGTCCTGTCCAAAGGTCACATTTTTCTTATTTAATGAAAAGTCCCATTTAAAAAAAATTTTTTATTCTTTAGAGACAGGATCACACTCTGTCACCCAGGCTGGAGTGCAGTGGCACTATTATAACTCACTGCAGCCTCAAACTCCTGGGCTCAAGTGATCCTCCTGCCTCAGCCTCCTGGGTAGCTGGGACTACAGGCAGGCACCACCATGCTCAGCCCCAATTTTTAAGTATCAGCAACAAACTCAAATTGTAATAAACCTCTGTAGGTTCCCCAAATACGTCCATAGACCCCACTTGGCCTGAGACCTCCTGCTTAGGACCTGTGGTATGGGTCTGGAGTCACACTGCCTAGATCTGAACCTGGCTGTCAATTCCCATCTGTGTGCTTTTAGCAGGTGACTTAGCCTCAGTTTCCTGATCTGTAAAATGGGAATAATAATAGTACTCACCTCTTGGTGTCATAGTACGGGTTCTTTGGCTGAGAGTCGTGATGAAAAGCTATTTGTGATGGATTTTACTAGTGACCAAGGCTGATGATGGCAAAGGGGAACAGTGCACTGGATTTCAGGTTCACCCCGGGGTGGGATCCATCTCTGCCATTGACAAGCTCTGTGACCTGGGGCTGGTTTTAGACCCCTAAGAAAGTGGTTTATTGCTCTTGGAGTTGGGAGCTGGCCAGGATGCCTGCTGAGGCCTCTGAGCCCCCACTGACCACCCTCCCTCCCTGCCTCTCTCCTTCCAGCCTCGCCCACCTGCCACCTCCCACCCCTCTACCCTGCAGCCAAAATGATCCTTCAAAAGCACAAATCTCAGCATGGTCTTTTCCTGCCTGGAGAAAAATCCTTGTTGACACCCTGCTGCCTTCAGGACAAAGCTGGAGAGCCTTAGCCTGGCGTAGGGAGGTGGGAGGCGGCCCTCACCTCTCTTCTGCTATCTCCTTTCACCAACCCTGCTCAGGTACCAGCTGCACACAGCCCCTCACCACGCCTCAAAGGCCCCGTGCCTCTTAGTACTCCTTTCCCCTTCCTTTCTCCACCCACCCCCTGCCTTCCCATCATCCTTCCAGCAGCTCCTGGGCCCTGCTATACCTTGGGTCTAACCACTTCTCTCCCCCAGTGATCCAGCTGCCTCCTCATGGCTTCCCTGCCTCTCTCTCACCCCTTCTTCTCCATAGCCCATTTTCCACAAGCAGTCAGAGAGATCATTTAAAAATATCCTCTGGATGGTGTCACCCGCCTGCTTAAAATCCCTCTATGGCTGCCTGTTTCACGTGAATACAGCCGCCACCCCATCCGTCCCTCCAGCATGTTCAGCACAGCCTCCCCACCATCCCACTCACCACTGCCCACGACACCGGCCGCCTGCCTGCCTGAGGGTCTTTGCACAGGCTGTTGGCCATCAGAGGTGACTTAACGTCGCACCTTCAGCAGAGGCTCCCTGTCCACCACCCTTTTCACGGGCACAAATAACTCGTTCAGAAGGCAGCCAGGTCTGCCTGTTGACTTTGTAACCACAGTGCCTGCCCCTGTTTTGTTTTGTTTTTTTGTTTGTTTGTTTGTTTTTGAGACGAGGTCTCACTGTGTCACCCATGCTGGAGTGCAGTGGCGAGATCTTGGCTCACTGCAACCTCCACCTCCTGGGTTCAAGTGATTCTCGTGCCTCAGCCTCCCAAGAAGCTGGGACTACAGGTGTGCACCACCAAACCCAGCTAATCTTTTTTTTTTTGTGTGTGTGTGTGTGTGACAGAGTCTCGCTCTGTCATTCAGGCTAGGGTACAATGGCATAATCTCAGCTCACTGCAACCTCCTCCTCCTGTGTTCAAGCGATTCTCCTGCCTCAGCCTCCCTAGTAGCTGAGATTACAGGTGCCTGCAACCACACCCAGCTAATGTTTGTATTTTTAGTAGAGACAAGGTTTCACCATATTGGTCAGGCTGGTCTTGAACTCCTGACTTCAGTGATCCACCCACCTGGGCCTCCCAAAGTGCTGGGATTACAGGCGCAAGCCACTGTGCCTGGCCCCAGCTAATTTTTGTATTTTTAGTAGACACAGGGTTTCACCATGTTGGCCAGGCTGGGTATCACCCTTTCTGGTGGCAAAAGTGCCACTCATCCTTCAAGGTCCAGCCCAAATATCACCTCCTCTGTGAAGCCTTCCTTCACGCAGCCCCACTCCCTGCCCTGTTCCCGAGGGCCCTCTGGATCGTTCTCTTCTATTGCATCCCCTGACAGCAGAGCCAGCTGAGCTCTGTGGTGGCTTCCCGCGAGCTTTATTCTCTTCCCTTTCCCCCACACTCGACACGGTAATGATCACTCGCTGGCGAGCTCCTCAAGGCGAGAGCACCCCAGCAAGAGAGCTCGTGTTTATCGAGCACGGCTGTGTGCTCAGCGCTTTCCTGCATTCTCTAAAATCCTCACAACCCCGTGAGGTCGGTTCTCCTAAAAGCCCCATTTTAAAGAGAAGCCAGTGGAGGTTTAAAGAGGTTAAGTCACGTGCCCAAGGTCACCCTGACACCAGAGCTAGAGCTTGGAATGAATCATGGCAATGACTTATATATAGCACCTTCCACATGCCAGGCACTATTAAGGTGTTTCATCTTCACAAAAACTTTCACTGCAGCTTCATGTTATGGCTGGGGAAACTGAGGCATGGAGCGGTTAAGTAACTTGCTAAAGTTCAAGAGGTGAGTCAGAAGTGGAGTAGGGCCTGAGCACAGTGGCTCACACCTGTAATCCCAGCACTTTGGGAGGCTGAGGCGGGAGGATCTCTTGAGCCTAGTAGTTCGAGACCAGCGTGGGCAACACAACGAGACTCTGTCTCTACAAAAAAAATAAAAAGATTAGCCAGGTATAGTGGCACATGCCTATGGTCCAGCCACTTGGGAGGCTGAGGTGGGAGGATTGCTTTTAAGCTTTGGAGGTTGAGGCTGCAATGAGCCATGATCCTGCCACTGTACTCCAGTCTGGGTGACACAGCGAGACTCTGTCTCAAAAAAAATTCTTTTTTAAAGAAGTGGAGTAGGATTTGAGCCCAGGCTGTCTGGCTGTTGGTCATCTCTTGGTCATGCTCTCAAACGTCATGCTGTACTGGCCATTGTAGCCTTCTCCCTCTGACCTGCCTGAGCAGCTCTCATTGTCTTGGTGCCCCCGAAACCTGGACTAGCAGCCAGCCCCAGGAGGCACTAGTTAGTGAGAGTGTCAGGAATAAGGGCGCAGGTAAGCCAGTGGACACGGGACCCTACCCCAGCCGTTCCGAAGCTCTGTGTCCCGAAGCCCAAAGATGTGGGCACCCGTCTCCTGGGCTCAGTGCCCCCACCACCCGCCTATCCAGACAGCCCCAGGGAAGGACCAGATCCATAAACATGAGGCTCTACTTGGGCTGGGAGGAGTGCTGGGCACTGTAGAGTCCTCAATATTATTGCTTTATTGTCATTTAAATGGAGCCTGCCTCAAACAGGCCACCCAGTTCTAGCCACCAGCTCTGGACAAAACCCCCATTGAAAAGCCAATTACAATCACTCCATCTAAATTGTCATGGATTTGTATAGAAAATTACATCTCCATTTAGTCCTAAAGCGACGTCCTGGGCATGGACAGAGCAGAGGCTGGCCCATTTACCCCCGCCAGCTCAGCGCGGGTGCCGCGGGCAGACAGAAAGCCCAAGCTGCTGGGTCTTGGCCGGCCCGGGAACAAAGGCCAGTTTGTGGGGGCCCAAAGAGAAGCTGGGCCTCTGAGGGCAGCTCAGATTCCAGGCCTGGGCCGATGGACCCTGCACCGCCAGCTGGTCTCCCCTGCTGGCGGCTGTGGCCAGACGAGCTCCTGACAGCCGGCTTCAGGCGGCCCATCAGCCCCGTCACCATCCAAAGTGGCTGGAGCTTGGCTCATGTCCACGCTACCAGGAAATGAAGCTCAGGGAGCACTTGACTGGGATCCTGAGATCTTGGTTTCATTCATTCATTCACTCACTGACACATTCAGTGCCTGCTAGTAGCATGAGAAAGGCAATAGCGTAGAAGTGAGCTCCAGCTTCAGAGTGCCTTGCGTTCGGTTCCAGACTCTGTCCTCAGTAGCTGTGAGGCCACTTGCTTAGTCCTTTAGTTTTGAAATAGTTGTCGAGCACCTACTGTGTGCCAGAGAACAGGACAAAACGGTCTTTACTCTTGGCTCTTAAAGTTCAGTGCCCTGAGGGATATAAACAGGGGCTGACACGGGCTAGTATCCCCATTTCACCGAAGTGTAAGTAGGCAGCTCAGAGGAGCTGGACATGCTGTATGCAAGTGGGAAGGGCATTCCAGCCAGAGGGAACAGTGTGTGTATGTGTGTGTGTGTGTGTGTGTGTGTGTGTGTGTGTGTGTGTGTGTGTAGGGGGTGGTGAGGCAGGTTGGAGCAGCACTGTGGCATGACACTAGGTCAGTGGGGCAACCTACAGACTGTGAGCCTCTTCTCTGAGCCTCAGTTTCCTCATCTGAGGAATGGGGGCGATGGCCCCAGCTGCTGGGGTCTTGGGCAAGGGCTCAGGGAGATAATGTGCCAGGTGTTCTGCGTGGAGCTGGGCACAGGATGTTTTTGGCTAACCAGGATAGCCTTACTTAGACGACACTCTCTATGGGCCAAACACGGACCAAGGGCTTTCCACTCATTCACTCCTAACAATGACAGTCCCACTGGGGACGGCTAGGATCCCCATCTCACAGACGGGGAAACGGAGGCAACAGCACAGCTCAGCTAATTATTTGTTCCTGTTCCAGTCATTCTGATTATGGGTTAGCCCAGGGCCTGCACAGAGAAGACCCTCAAAAAGGATTTGTTGAATCAGTGAACGCATCTGGAAGGTCGGTGCCAGGCAGGTGTGGGGGCGCTGGGAGGAAGATTGCTGTGTACATGTGTGAAGCTGTGTGGAGTGGTGTGGGATTCTGAGCGTGGCTGTGGGCCTGCGTGTAACTGCGTGTAACAGTGTGTGAGACTGTCCAAGGACTGCAAATGGTTGCATGTGTGAGGCTATGTCCGTGTCTCTGTGACCTTAACTGTGTGTGACAGTCACACATTTTCTCCCTGAGTCCTTGCCCAAACGTCCAGTGGCCACAGGGGCTCTGTCAGACTGACTGTGTGTGTGTGTGTGTGTCATGGCCTACACACGTCTGTCCGGGCCCAGAGGGACACTTGGTACCCTTCCTGGGATGGCTGGTGGGCCCGGAGGCTACCTCAGGGCAGGACAGGCAGGTGCAGAGGTGAAGGGGTCAGAGTCCCCAACCTCCCCTGCCCAGCCCAGCAGACAGACCGGCAAATGGAAAAAAATGTTCACACCCGAGGCAAGCTGGTGGCTGCCCCACCAGGGACTGCTCTGTGCACAGAAAACAAGTTCTTCTGGTATCAGCTTGGCAGGAAGTGGCTTTTGGGTGGCAGGAAGCTGGATTCAGCTCGTATCAGCCCTGGCCGAGGGGCAGGAGAGCAGTTATCTGGGGTTAAACAGAGTTACCGAGAAGTGGAGCCCCCAACACGCCATGCCTGATAGAGTTGAGGGCACAGCCCGCCCCTGATGGCCCTTTGGAATGATGGGTGGATGGTCTTGTAAAGATGAACCCCAGGCCCCAGACAGGGCTCGTTGTCCACCTCTCATTTACTCCCATTTAGAAGATGTGCAGACTGAGACTCTGAGAGGCAATGACTTTTCCAAGATCACCAGTAGAGAGACAGAAGGGAAAAAGACTGCAAGAAATTTACATCTAGAGACGAAAAAGGCAGGACAGAAGAGCAAAGAGAAGAGGAGTGATGGGACAGGATGGAGCTAGGAGTCACATGAATGCAGACAGCAGTGAAGCTGCACCATGGGAAGGCCTGTGGGCCTGTGTGTGCCCGCCATGTGCAAGGTCATCACGTGGACGTCACAGCTGACCTTGAGATCCTGAACCCATTTCCCAAATGAAGGGAGTGAGACTCAGAGAGTCTCACTGGCTGAGCCAGGCCTGGAATCCAGATCTGATTCCAAAGCCCAGGTTCTTTCAGGTCATGCCCCCACGCCCAACTTCCAGGGAAGGGAAGTGGCTCTTCTAAAACGGACACCCAGTTCCACTAGCTGCTTTCCTGGGTGCTCGGTTGAGGAATTCACTCAGCTGGCTTGTGGAGAGCCAGGGTTCAAACCTAGGCAGGATGGCTGCAGAACTCACGTGCTTAACCACGTGACAGGGTGTGCCCAGCGCTTTGCTGGAGCAGGCAGAGAAAGCCATGGCCCTGCCCTTGGGCTGGGACCCAGAGGGTCCAGCCACTGGAAAAAAGCCCTACAGCTGGCAAGAAACTGAGTCTCCCAACGCTCAGCCCTAGACACTCTGTGCCGCCCCCCACCCCACCCCCACTGGAGCCCCTGGGCACTGGGCTCTGGTCCTTCTGCTCTCATCCCAAAAGCAGCTCTCAAGCTGTTCCCTGGCTGAGATGCTGATTTGAAGCTCGGTTTGCATGTCGTTTGCACATTACTCAGTGTATGTCAGAAGGTACGAACATCTCCCTTTCCGGGAGAGGGCTGCCGGGCCCCCCTGCCCTCCTCCAGACAGCAAAAATGCCAGCCGGCTAGACGGGAGCGACGCCCTGGCCTCTGACGGCACCCGCCTGCCGCTGCCTCCCCCATTCCCTCCTGGAGCCAAATTTAGGCAGCTCTGCTACTGAGAGATGGGGAGAGCGGAGGCAGGAAACGGTGAGGTTGGAGGCAGCCTGGCCTTGGCCCTCCCAGGGTGGAGCAGCCCCAGGGGTGCCCCTGTCCCTAAAGCTCTGGGCGCAGCCTCCCCCCACCCCTCCTCCCACTGGAATGCTGGCGGGGTTGGGGAACACTGGGTTCTCAGCTGCAGCCCAGGGTGCTGGCTACCCCAGCCATGAGGGAGGAGGGAGGGAGGGAGCGAGGGAGGGAGGGAGGAGGTCATGGCCGGGGCAGTGGGGAAGGGATCAGATAGCCTCCTCCTGCCCCAGACACCCGCCGCCACTGGGGACACAGAGCCGGCTCTGCTTCTTGGACACTTCCTGTCCCTCCTTGGTGTGTACCCCCCAACCCTGGGACTGATTGTGGGTGGGGGGCAGGGGGCACAGCCAGGCCTGAGGGGACTGAACCCTCCCTGTCCCCCAAAGGCTCTCCCAGGCCATCTCTGACTTGGGCCAGCCTTGCACCTGAATGGTCTTGGTTCCCCTACCTGGGAAATGGAGGGAGTGGCCTAGAATGACTTCCAAGCAGCTTCCTGCACTGACAGCAGGAACTTCTGAGAGGCCTGACAGAAATGAGAGTTGTGGGCCAGGTGTGGTGGCTCACGCCTGTCATCCCAGCACTTTGGGAGGCTGAGGCAGGTGGGTCACTTGAGGCTAGGAGTTCAAGACCAGCCTGGCCAACATAGTGAAACCCTGTCTCCACTAAAAATACGAAAATTAGCCAGGCATGGTGGTGTGTGCCTGTAATCCCAGCTACTTGGGAGGCTGTGGCAGGAGAATCGCTTGAACCCAGGAACCAGAGGTTTCAGTGAGCAGAGATCGCACCATTGCACTCCATCCTGGGCTACAGAGCAAGATTCTGTCCCCAAAAATAAATAAATAAATAAATAAAAAAGAGATGCAGATTGTGGCAGTGGCTTTAGGCCTAGAAACTTCTTAGATTTCTCAGGTATAGCTAGGAGAGGCAGCTACTCAGGATGCTGGGACAGAACCTGCGTGGGCTGAACTGTGGAAAGGAAGAAGAGGTGTGGGCTGGATTTCGGCCACCACGAATCCAGGGGTGGGACTAATGGAGCCCAGTAGTTGGGATCCTGGAGTCTGACTCCCTGGATTTGAACCCCGGCTCTGTCACTCTGTACCTTGTGACTGTGGGCAAATTGCTTCAGCTCTTCTGTGCCTTCGCTTCCTCACCCTGGGGCAACAGATCTCTCGTTGCTGTTGCGAAAGTGAACTGAGGCCATGAGTGCTTGGCACACAGTAGGTGCACCGCGACGCCAGCCACCGGTGTGACTGTTTTGCCTCCCAGGACGGTTAGGAGGCCCCGGAGTCACAGCAGATGTGGATGTGGACGCGGTGGGAGGCGCTGTATCTTGGTTGTTAAATGGGCACAGGGATGGGGGGTTCAAGTCTGCGTGACCCTGGGCAAACGGCCACACCCCGCTGCGCCCTGGGCGGGGAGCAGCAGAAGCGCTGACCGCGGAGGGTCTGTGAGGATTACGGGAGATCAGGCTTGGCACGGCGCCTGGCACATAGCGGGCGCTCCCTGAAGGAGAGCTGGCAAGATCTAATGGTACCGCCCTGCACAAAGGACAGGTGGGCAGCGTCTCGGGGGGCGGGGCAGGGCAGGTGCGCCGGGAGCGGGTTGGCGGGGCCGGAAGGGGGACGCGAGGCCGGCGGGCGCGCGCGCAGCAGGTGCGCGTGGGGGGGGCGGGGCCCGCGCGGGCGGGGTCTCCAGGTGAGCGGGCGCGCGCCTGGAGGCTGGAGACTGGGGGCGGCCAGCCGCCCCGGCTCGCCGCCGCCGAGCGTCCCTGTGTCTTTAACGCCCCCGTCCCTGCGTGTCCCCCCCGCCCCGTTGGTGCGTCCCCCCCCCAGCCGGGCTGCAGCCGCGGAGCCGTCCCCCCTGCACTGACAGCTGGTATCTAATTACTGTGTGAGAATGGAAAGTCAGGCTGTCCCAGCTCCGGGGAGAGGGGATTAACGTCTCCTGCAGAATACACTTCCTCTGGTGGGTTGCCATGGTTACTCTCATTACCTGCCTGCCCGCGAGGAGCCCGCGCGAGCCGCTCCAGCAGGCCCTCCGAACCCGGCCCGGCGCGCGCCTTCCCGCCCCTCCCCGCCCCTCCCCGCCCCTCCCCGCCCCTCCCCGCCGGGGCACGCGCGCGCGCCTTCCCGCCCCTCCCCGCCCCTCCCTGCCGTGGCGCACGCGCCTGCGCCGTGAAGAGAGTGCGGCCGCCTCGCCCCCGCCCCTGCCCCCCGCCCGAGCAGCTGTCAGCGGCGCGCGCGGCCAGCCGGGCCCCAGCGCGCGCTGTCAACAGTCATTAGCGCCGCCCGCTCCCCTCCCCCTCCAGCCCCACCTCTTCCCCCGGCCCTGGGTGGGGCCCGCACCTGGGGCTCTCCGCTCGTTAGCGCTCCTGGGCCGCCTCCTCGGCCCGAGAGGGACCCGCCCGCGGGGCCTGGCTGACTCAGGGCTACCTCCTTTTGCCTAGGACACCCGCCTCGGTGACTCCCGATTCCCTGCGGTGCTCTGGGAGGCGGGTCTCCAGAGTAGCTGACAGAGCTCTTTACTGGGTGTCTTCTAGGGCAGGTGCTGTTTGTGCATCATTTGGGTTCCCACATACTTCCTATGAGGTGGTGAAAGCGTTATGCCTATGGTGTCACCTCACACAGGAGGAAACTGAGGCCCAGGCAGGACAGCCCCTTGCCTGGGGTGGGGGCTGGGTTGTCCTTAGGCCTGTGACTTCACCTCTCGAGCACCCCCTGTGGCCCCCCTCCCTGTCCCCGCCAGGCCAGAGTCCTGCAGCCAGGCTCAGACCCTGTCCTGTCCGGCCGGCCGGGGATGCTGGACAGTGCCCCTCTCTCTAGCCCTCACAAGTCATTATCATTCGGATCTGCCTTTCCCCAGCCCCTCTCCTTCTAACTGGGGGCACTGTGGCCCACTGTGCCCCTTTCTCTCCCCATTCCTTCCTCCACACCCATTCCAGACATCCCAGAGTTAACAAAACCCAAAAGAAAAAGAAAAAGAAAAAAGACTCAGAGCTGCTTGGAGGAGATGGCATCCTCAAATGTAGCGCTGTCGTTTGAGGGGCTGGTCCCAGGCACCTTTCTCTGTGGCCTGGGGTGTGCGTTTTGGTCCCCGGCGTGATTTGAAAGAAGATGGAGGTTCAGCGAAGCAGAAAGGAGGTCTTGGAATATGTGAGGCCTGTTCCAGATGGCAGGTGCGACTCGGTGGTGGTGGTGGCAGCGGCGGCTACGCGCTAACAGTTGGAGATTGTGCACAAGGGTGGAGAAGAGGCAGGTGCTATATTGGGTCCTCAGCGCCTTGTTTATGTATTTATTTATTTATGGGGAGAGTGTGGTCACATCCCTCTGCCCCATCCAGGTCTACGAAGTTCAATGGAACTTTGGGTCCTAAAATTCTGGGGTAAATTCCTATTTTGGAGGATTTTTTTCCAGTTTCCAGTCCCCAGTAGGTAGTATTCAGAACCGAGAGAAATTAAAATACTGCCTTTGTCCCAGTGAAGCAATACCCTCTCTTCAATCACCTGATTGCCCTTTACAAATTATGACAGCTTCTCTTGGGGATGCTCAAGAGAGGGATTCTGGGTGTTTGGGTGATGGTCTTCATTCTGGTTTTCTTCTCTTTTTGTTCTCTTAGTTTAGTGTGGTTTTTAATTTCCTCTCCACCTCCTTCCTTTCCCTCTGGGGCCCCTTTGCAGGAGACTGACTCCTCCCCCTTGGTTCTTTTTTCAGCCCCACCAGGAGCTGAAATGAGACTTTGCAGGAATCCCCCTAGAAGCTTCCAAAACTCTGGTTCTGGCTGACTTTTTTTTTTTTTTTTTTTTTTGAGATGGGGTCTCACTGTGTCACCCAGGCTGGAGTTTAGTGGTATGGTCGTGACTCACTGCAGCCTATACCTCCTCAGGCTCAAGTGATCCTCCCACCTCAGCTTCCTGAGTACCTGGGACGACAGTCGAATGCCACCACACCCGACTAGGTTTTTTGTAGTTTTTTGTAGAGTCCTCCTGGCGGCGGAGGGTGGGGGGAGGGGGTCGCCATATTGCCCAGGCTGGTCTTGAACTCTTGAGCTCAAGGGATCCTCCCACCTCTGTCTCCCAAAGTGCTGGGATTACAGGCGTGAGCCATTGCACCCAGCCCTGACTGAATTGATTGAAGCTGGGTTTGGGGGCAGGAGGAATGGCATGGTTGCAAAAGTTGGGAAGAGCATGCTAGTAATTAATAGGCAGGGTAACTTTTGTCTCTGATCTCGGCCACTTTGATGGCCTGGATGGGATGGAGCAGCATCCTCACATTTGCCTGTGCAGTCAGCATCCTGAAGTCCTGGGCTCCCACACAAGTGGTAGCCAAAGATTTGCTTCCTTTGGGGTGGGCTCTACTGGCTGACTTTCTCCTCCAATAACAGTCTCGTTGATTTTTATGCCTTGTCAAGAGCGGGATCTGAAATGCACCAAAAGGCATATCCTAAGGCCTTTCTCTGTGGTTTCTTCTTCTACCGTAGCAGAAACCCAGCTGAGAAATATCTCCGCTATTTAGCCGCATCCTCTCAACCATGGCCTCGACGTTGCTGGACGGCACACTCTACTAATATAGTGATGGTGGCACACTAAATGGCACCCTGGTGGCCTAAAACTGTGATCCCACCTTGATAAGTATGTAACTTATCCATACCAGCAAGTGACTTCGAAGTTCTAATGGAGATGACAGAACGGCAATCCATTAGCAACTGGACTTCACTTCACCATCAAGGGCAGGGATCCATTTAATTGGCTCATATGGGGAGACAGGCAAGATTCAGTCTGATTCACGAGCTCCCTGAGGTCGCCCCGGCAGGAGCCTGTCTAATGCCGCGGTAAGACATGCCGGTCCCCACTTAGGTCTGCAGCCTGGGACTTAGCAATCTTCTCGTGCTGAGCATTCAGATCCATCTGAGGAAACCGAGGAAGCCAGAAAGGACCTGCCAAGGGATGCCCTGCTTAAGTATTAATTAACTTTGCCAGGGAGGACTTAAAAATCTGATGTCAGGATGCGGGGCGTTCCTGCTCTTTCTATCCATAATCCACATTAAGTCTCTGGGCAGATGTCTTGAGTTTATACTAATGTTGCCCAAGAAGATTCTTTTGTTCTCACCATTAGGAAAATTGGCCTTCATTGGAAATGAAAATATTAATATATTAGGCCAGGAAGCACAGAGCAGGTCTATATTTAATGAGCCAATGCCTGTTTTCCTACAGTTACCTCCCTGTTTCAATCATGGAGACATTCTAATCAGCAATTCTCAAAATCTGTCTTGCATCAGAATCATCTGGGGTGCCTGTTAAAACCCCCAGAGCATCAGATTTGGTAGGTTTAAGGTGGAACCTGAAAATGTGCATTTCTAACAAGTTCTCTGGTGATGCCAATGCTGCTGGTCTAAGGACCACTGCTGTAATATTTTGAAATATCAGCAGTATTTAAGTAGACATTTGGTGATTTTGTCAACGACTTGCCATCTAGCTTTTTGTTTAGAACCCAAATAGGCTGGTTTTAAGGGAGTTGGTGATATCCAAGAATGTAGCTCCGTAAATGTGTAGTTTTTTTTTTGTTTGTTTTTATTTTTGTTTTAGAGATGGGTCTTGCTGTGTTGCCCAGGCTAGACTCAAACCCCTGGGCTCAAGTGATCTTCCCACCTTAGCATCCTGAGTAGCTGAGACTACAGGCATGTGTCACCATGCCCAGCTTCTCCATACATTTTTAAAACTATTGCCATGTCTGATTCTGTTGGCCTGGCTCTGGCAGGCTGTTTGGGGGTTGGATGGTTCGAAAGGATGGCGTGTGTTACCATGGCAATGTTCTTCTCCATGCAGGAAGGCCCCAGAGGTTGATCCTGCACCAGTGACTGTGTTTTCGTGGTTTTTCCCATGGGGTGCTGCAGGGTTCCATTCCATTACTCCTGCTGAGTGTTTCCAGGAAGCTGGGATAGTCAGGAGACTCCAGGTCCCTTCTTGATCCAGCCTATAGATGAAGTGAACTTCCTTTGTCAATCCACTGCCCAGTTGGCTTAGGGCAATGGATTAGATGAAGCTAATTTGGGTACCAGGCAGAAGGCGGACGGCAGGGACTTCCCAAGGCTACAGGGAAGGTGCTTTCTGCTCCCTTTATTAGCAGCTCTTCCCTTGCAGCACTATCTGGATCCTTAGCCAGGGCAGGCCTGCCTCTCCTGCAGCCTTTAGCATGAAGGTTATTACCTCCATGGATGCGAGGGATAGCAGAGATGTCTGTGGCACGTGACTACTGTCGGATCCCTTTGTTGCTGTCTTCTCAGGGTTCTCCTTGAAGGCCACGCAGACATCCTGGCGTTCTTCCCCTAGGGTGTAGCACACATGGAATCCAGGTGGCTCCAGCTCACCAGAGGACAGTTCAAGGTGTGGCTCTGCAGCCCTTGTGTGGTTTGAGTTCTGGTCGCTCCAGGCCCTCTCCTTTCCTATGTAAATCTTTGCTGTAGAGATAGTTGGATTACAGGACCCAAATTTGAACATCAAGAGAGAAAGTGATCAATTTTTAAAGAAGGAACTACTGAAAACTGCTTCCCTGAAGAATTTTGCTGGGATTAATTTTATAGTCACATCTGACCAGGTGCAAAGCTGTTGTTTACGAGTTGGCCTAAGAATGCAGGTGGGAAGCTGGGATAGAGACAGGGGCCATATGGGACAGTATGTTTTGCTTTTTTATCTGGGTTGGTCAATTACACTTTGACTTTTGGAAAGCTTATTCCAAGTTTGTGGGAGCCTTAGCATATTTTTAGGAATTAAATAAGACTGTGCATCTCTTCTGATGGTGGGTGTTACTGAGGGGGACCCATTTTGTCATGGGTCCCCTCTGGATGCGTTAGAGGGACCGGAGATAAGAAGAGATTCCTAAACACAAAATGTCCAGACTTGGGAGGTCCAAGGAAAGAGATGAACATTAACCAAGTCTGTATGTGCTAGATGCCTGACATACATGCTTGATCCTTGAATATCCAACTAGTACTTTTTAGGCCCATTTTACAGGTGCAGAAACTGACTTTCAAGAGGTATAGAAATAGGCCGGTCACAGTGGCTCACACCTGTAATCCCAGCACTTTGGGAGGCTGAGGTGGATGGATCACCTGAAGTCAGGAGTTGCAGACCAGCCTGGCCAACATGGCGAAACCCCGTCTCCACTAAAAATACAAAAATTAGCCAGGCATGGTGGTGGGCACCTTTAATCCCAGCTACTTGGGAGGCCGAGGCAGGGGAATCGCTTGAACCGAGGAGGCAGAGGTTGCAGTGAGCAGAGATTGCACCAGTGCACTCCAGCCTATTTGACAGAGCGAGACTCTGTTTCAAAAAAAAAAAAAAAGAGGTATAGAAATAAAGTGACCCACCCAAGGCCCCCAAGCTGGTTAGAGGGAAATTTCTATCTCATCTACATAAAATATTGTCTCCTCATCAGATTGCCTTCTTTCTCCATTCCTTCCCACAAAATTTTATCTCCTTCCTTTTCCAGAAATATCTGTGTTCTGGTCTGAAACAATTTTGAACACGGAGGCCTACTGGCCTTTAAGCAGCTAAGCCTCCAGAGCTATGCCTCTGGATTCAGGTGATCCTGATCCAAATGTGGCAGACTTCACTGTATACTTAAAAATGGTAAAGATGGTGCATTCTGTATATGTATTTTACCTGAATTTAAAAATTCAGTGGAACTATCCCATGATATTCTTTTTAAAAACTGTTTTTTAAATTAAAGTTTATCACATATACAGAAATACACAGATTGTAAATGTTAAGGTTTTTGGTTTTTTTGAGATGGAGTTTCACTCTTATTGCCCAGGCTAGAGTACAATGGCGCAATCTCAGCTCACCGCAACGTCTGCCTCCTGGGTTCAAGCGATTCTCCTGCCTCAGCCTCCTGAGTAGCTGGGATTACAGGAATGTGCCACCACGCCCGGTTAATTTTGTATTTTTAGTGGAGATGGGGTTTCTGCATGTTGGTCAGGCTGGTCTCAAACTCCCGACCTCAGGTGATCCAGCTGCCTGGACCTCCCAAAGTGTTGGGATTACAGGTGTGAGCCACTGTGCCCGGCCAAATGTTAAGATTTAATGACTTAATAAGTTGAACACACTTCTATAACTACTGCCCAGATCAATAAATAGAAACCCAGCTATATTCATTCTTAAGGTTCATTTTATTTATTTTCACCAATGTGAACCTCTGGTTAGAAGTGTCTTGTAACTGTACATCCCAAATCCAGATCTTTGCTGAGTAAAATTTTTTTAAAAGTCTAACTGACCTATCATAATATTTGTCCCATCTCAACCTGTCATGGCAGTATTTGAAGGGCCCCATAATGCTGGGCATTTATGGGTCAATAGTGAGCAAGTTAGTCATTGTTCAGCCCGTACAGATGGCCTGAGATGTCAGAGGGGGTGGGATATCCCCCAAAAGAGGTAAAATTGATTCCCGAGAGAGGTTAAGAAAAGTCATGGAACTTCACAGCTCATCTCATAAGTGAAGCTTGGGGAGGTTGAAGGGTTTGCCCACAATCTCACAGCAAGGAAGCCGGACCAGCAAGTGGCTTCTCCTGTACACGCAAAGAGAGATATGCACTATCTGAGACGTCCCATTGAAATGGGTTCTGACCAGGAAGGAAGCCATTGGCAAGACGGCCTGGTTGGGGCCAGTGAGGTCACCTCCCAGCGTCACCACTTAGGGACACTGACCACTAGCTGTGGGGCTCGGGACCCTACATCCCAGATGCCCTTTGCCCCCCATCTGCTTTCTGCTCTTGGATGGGCTGCTGGTGAAGAGACACTGCTGTTCGCCCATCGTGGTGTGTCGGGAAAGCTACTGGGTGAAACCAAGACCTATCTTTGCCAGAACCTGTTGTGAGCGAGCGTCCCCTGCCAGTGTGGCCTGTATTCTCCTTGGACTACAAAGTCCGAGGTCTGAAGCCATCTCTGCCACCCACCAGCCACCGCACCTCAGGCAGGTCCTGACCCTAACAACCTCCCAGTGTTGCCCCGGCGTTCAGCTCTCTCATACCTGGGGGAAACATGGCGAACTGCAAAGCACTTCTTAATAACAATATTTATCTAGCAATCCCTGTACGCCAGGCTCAGTGCTAAGTGCTGCATGCACATCTCAGTTCTTCCCCGCAGTAGCTCATGGGAAAGGGGCTTCTGTTATCCCCATTTTACAGATAAAGGGACTGAGGCTCGAAGCACAGTAAGTGCTTGGGGTCACAGGGCCACTTCCATGATGGGGCCGTATTCAAACCAGGGCAGAGTGTGTCCAAGTGACCCTGCCCAGCTGCCACTTAGAACCACTCAGTCATCCAGTCATTATTTACTGACTACCTACTATGTGTCAGGAACTGATTTAAGTGCTGGAGAGACAGCTGAGAAGGAGCAGGCGAAGCCCACATCCTCTTGTTGCTCACATCCTTGAGTTGGGGTCCTCTGGGGAAGAATTCTCTTGGAGATGTGTCTTTGGGCACTTTTGGAGAAAAGCCTGCTTCCTTTCTCCCCAGATTCCCTCCATGCGGCTTGTTCTTGATCTTCAAAGCCCCCTGACATCCCCAAAGACTCCCCTTAAGGAGCTGGCGGCTGACAGTCTAGTGTCCCTGGGTTTGCGTACCTCGCTTGCGGAGACTGCCTGCGCGGAGCAGTTCTCCAGCAGTCTGTTCCCTTCCGGGCCCTGGCCTCGCCCCCAGCCTCCTGCCCTGTGGTTTCCCTGCAGCCCCTTTCCTGCTGGAGGGGAGGACAGGCGTCAGCCCCGCAGCTGTTTGCTATTGAAGGACCCGTCTTGCTCCTGGTGCACCTTGTTGGGCCAGCTGACACCACTCATGCCAGCCTGATAAGAGGCTCGGGGCCCGTGGCCACCCCGTTCACACGGCCCTGCCACCTCCTTGTGGCCTCGTGCCTGTTATTCTGTACATCTCCACACACAAAGAGCCCGGGTGCAGTTGCTGGCGCTCAGCTGCTGGAGTGGGGAGGGCAGGCAGCCGCGAAAAGCTTTTCAGAAAGGCCAGGGCGGAGGCAGGAGTCACCCAGGTGATCGGAGCGGTTCCCCCGGGACCCCAGCCCAGGCCCGCAGTGAAAGGTTACTGCTAATTGGCGAGCTCCTGATGGGGCCGCATCTATTTAGCACTCCCCCCTCCCCAGAGACTTCCAGGATGGTCTTGGCACAGCGTGTGATTCAAGAGCTCCCCGCCCGAGTCTGGCACAATCTGTCTGAAATTGTGAACATGGAGCCTCTTGGTTTTTTAATTTGTGTTTTCGTTGTCGCCATTCTCTGCCCATTGTCACTGGTAGATTTCATAGCTGCAGCCACCCTGACTCTGGCGTCCCCCCTCCAGGGAGCCCTCTCGGCAGGCTCCCTCCCCTCCCCACCCCAAGACCCACTGTCAGAGGCATTGCCCGTCCTGAGTCCTGACCCGTTGCCCCGGCCTCAGGGCCCAGTTCTCACCCCGCCATCATCCCTGACACTAACACAGCTTGTCCACCCTGTCGCAGGGGGCAGATGGCCTGTCGGAGCCGGAGGGCATCTCTCTGAAGCGGGTCGCTGTGGTGGAAGATTTCTTTGACATCATCTACTCGATGCATGTGGAGAGCTCAGCAGAGCCAGGCAAAGCCCCCAAGCACGCTGGGCAGAAGAAAACCTACCGAGCGGTGAGATTTCTGTCTCTTTGCCTCCACTGGCAGCCTCAGGCCTTGGCAGGAGGCCATGGGCTCCGCACATGTTGGGCTGGGGGGGGGCGGGGCAGGGAGCTGAGGCGTGATGAAACAGCCTTTCGGGATCTAGGGGGGCACAGGGCAAGGGCACGGCAGCCAGAGATGGCTCACAGGGCGAAGGGAGGGGATCTGTGGTCTGAGCACAAAGGAAAAGCAGGTTGAAGGGGGTGAGAGGGAGGGAAGGAGAGGGATGAGGGCAGGAGGTGCCCTCCTCTTCCCGGTTTCTGCTTCACTTGCTCCTACCTGACACCGCCCCCCCCAGCCCCCTGCAGCCTGTTCTGGGGCTGGGGTGCTGGGGGCAGATAATGAACAGAGGAACAAATGCCTCCATGGCATGGCATTTACCGCATGCCAGGCCTGTCCTGAGCTCTTCCTATGTGTGAGCTCATCCTGTGAAGTCAGGACTGGGAGTTTCCCAGGGGAAGTCGAAGGACCTGCTCCCCACCCTCTAGGAGATCACAATTGGATTTGGGGTGGGGAGGCTGAGAGCAGAAACAAGATACATGAGAAGCAGAAGTGTCTCCAAGGCTCGCTTTGAGAGAGAAAGAACCCAGGCTCAGGGGCATTTAGCAAAGGCACTGCCAGATGCAGATGAGCCTGGGGGGGCTGTGTAGAGAAGGTGGCACCTGTGCTGGCATTCTATGCTTTGGGGAGGCATAAGGGCAGAGAAGGCAACCTAGGGGCAGGGAGCGTCACAAATGCGGGAGAGGTGGAAATAGATGGGACTGGTCAAACCAGAGGCCCCTCCTCACCCTGCAGAGGGGCCTGCCTGTGTTCTGATCCATCCCCTGCTGACCCACATGTGAGCCTATCCACGGCTCATGCACAGCTCTGAACCATTTGTCCAGTGCCCAGGGAGGCCAGTAAAGCCAAGCCCTTCGTGCCCATTCAAGCCTTGTGGCAGTCCTGTGACCGAGGCACTGAGGACACATTTCACAGTTAAGGAAACTGAGACCTGGAGATTTGGGTCACCTGTCCAAGGTCAGATGGCAGCTGAGTTGCAATCAGCTGGTGTCCTCCATGCTGACTTTCTCTGGAGCTTCTAGAAATGTGCCCTTCTGTGTCTGGGCTTCCCCACCCAAGGCAGATGTGAAACTCCCCACCCCAAGTTCTTTGTATAAATAGCTTTGGACTACATGGAGGTGGCTGTATAAGTCTATAATTTCCCCTTATGGTCTTTTTTGTTTGTTTGTTTTTGTTTTTGTTTTTAATGCAACCATCCTGTTAGTCCTTGTCCTCAGAAAATGGCTTTTGCCCTAAATAGATTTTAAGGATTGACCCATGTGCCAAGGGCCTCAGAGAGGTGAGGTATCTGCCCAGGGAAGCAGGAGGTGGTGATGGTCTCCCCTCCCCTCCTGCTTCTCAGTCTGTGTGCTCTGGGAAGTGGCTTGTGGGAAGGGAGTTCTGAGGGTATTTCCACCAGAGGGCCATAGAAGAAGGAAGAGGCACCCAGGCTGGGGCCGACATGGGCCCCTTGGCACTGAGAAGACCACATTTTCTCAGCATTAAGTTTACCATTGTGGGTGGGGCACGGTAGTTCACACCTATAATCCCAGCACTTTGGGAGGTTGAGATGGGAGGATTGCTTGAGGCTGGAAGTTCAAGACCAACCTGGGCAACATAGCAAGACCCCTTCTCTTAAAACAAACAAACAAACAAAAAAATTGGGGCTAGGCGCGGTGGCTCATGCCTGTAATCCCAGCACTTTGGGAGGCTGAGATAGGCAGATAACTTGAAGCCAGGAGTGTGAGACCAGCCTGGCCAACATAGCAAAACCCTACCTCTACTAAAAATACAAAAATTAGCTGGGCGTGGTGGCGCATGCCTATAATCGCAGCTACTCAGGAGGCTGAGGCATGAGAATCATTTGAACCCAGCAAACAGAGGTTGCAGTGAGCTGAGATTATGCCACTGCACTCCAGCCAGGGTGACAGAGTGAGACTCTGTTTCCAAAAATAACAATAAAAAATACATTAGAAAATCCAGGCCCAGTGGTATATGCCTATAGTCCTAGCTACTTGGGAAGCTGAGGCAGGAGGATTGCTTGAGGCTGCAGTGAGCTGTGATTGCACCACTGCACTCCAGCCTGGGTGACAGAGCAAGACTCTGTCTCAAAAAAAAAAAAAAAAAAAAGTTAAATTAAAAAAAATTCACCGTTGTGCCGAGCAGTCAGCATGTGCTCTACGCCAGCACTTCCTATACATGTATGAAGGTTGCATGCATGAAGCAGGTGCTGTTGTTACCTCCATTTTAAGATGAGAAAACTGAGGCTCAGAGAAACACATAATCTACCTGAGGTCGGTCAGCTGACATTCAGCGCTGGGCCACCCACCCCAGAGCCTGTGCCCTGACCATCACACATCCTGCCTCTCTGCACCCCTCCTGTGGTCAGCTAGTAAGCCGCACGACTTGCTGTTGTCCAGGCGGATGGGCTGGAGCCAGCTGGATCATGTGATTTCCCTGGCCCCTTCGGTGCCCAGCATCAAGCCTCACCTACAGGCACTCTTTGGGCAGTTTAGGAAGGAAGGGGTCTGCGGCCTCCATGCTGTGGGGAGAGCAGGGCTGGGTTGGTTCTGCCAGCACTTGCATCCCTGGGCCAAGCGGACATCCAGCCCTTTGCTCTGCACTTCCTGGCTTCTCGTCCATATGCCTGCCGCGTGCCCCACTTCCCGCTGCCCAGCCTGGAGCTGGCACATGACTGGCACTGAGCCAGCTGGGCTGCGCACAGAGCTGGAATTTCAGCAGCAGGGCCAAGGCTGAGCTGAGCAGGCCAGGGCCCTCCTGCAGTGGGTGTGAGGCCGAGGGGGCTGGCATACCTCCCTCCTCCCCTGCATGCCTTCTCTCCTTTTCCCCTTCTCCTCCCCATCTGTCACCCTTCTCATGCCACCCTTTTCCTTTTTTGGGGGCAGGAGGTGGTGCCTGGATGCCTTTGTGCCCCTCTTCATCTGCTCCCATTTTCCTCGACCCAAACCTAGCTCTTCAGCCCCACTTTGCAAACTCAAGGCCCCCACCCATCCGTGCCTGTGGAAAGAGCCCCCAAGGAAACCCCTGCTGATGGCTGTAGAGGGGCACAGCCTGGCCAAGGACTTTTTGGATCTATCTCTGTGTTTTGCCAAAGCTGAATCCTCGGACTGCCTGACAGTCTCTAGGGCACAGAGCCCCTCTGGATTTTTCCAGGCCTGGGATACTATAGAAGTCAGGACTGGCAGGGTGGCGGCAGACTTGTTCAGTGCACTAAAGGAGGCACGTTATTTGGTGGGGAAAGAGCTTTTTTGCATCTACTGCTGTCCAGCCATGGATCAGATAGGGTGGCCAATGAGCTTTCTGAAACTGGCGGTATTCGAGCTGGAATTAGATGGCCATGTGCAATGGATAATACAGGGATTCCCATTTTGAGCAGGAAGTCCCTGTCTCACTTAGCTTCTCGTGTGACCTGAGGTCCAGAGGATCTCGGGGATCTCGCCAGCACCAGGGTTTGAGGAAGGTTCCAGCTGATCCTACAGAGTTTCCTGAACTCACACAGAGGGCCAGTCCTTTTTCCAAGGGGTCTTCCTGCTTTTCTGATTTCTGCACCCATCTGGGTCAGAACAAGCCCTTTTGCTTCCTTTCTCCCTCCCAGGGTGCTGGTAGGTCAGATCGGTTTCCACAGTCCGGATCTAACTGCCCAGGCCACTTTGGAGTTGGGGCCAGATGTGGTCAGCAGCTGCTCCAGGCCCACTACGTGCTAATCCACCCGCAGGGCAGAAGGAGGATCTTGTAAAGTGGTGCAAATCCCCCCAATTGGTCTCATCTGTCTTTGTCAGCCTCTGAGTTGGGGAGTGAAATGGGGCCTTGCAAGTCAGCGACTCTGCAAATAGCTCCTGCTCTCTCTGCCAGTGAAGTCCCTGTTTTTTACCACCAGGAAAAATGTAAAAGGCAAATTCACATACGGGACTCAATGTGTAGGCAGGAGACCTGGGGAGCAAGGCAGCAGGCAGCCCAGGGCAGCGGAGGGCAGCTGGGCAGGGACAAGGGTCCTGGAACTTCCCCTCCTTAGACACAGCAGCTCTGTCTTTATCTGTTTCATGTTTTGGGCTTCAGTGTATGAGTCTATTTCTAGAACAGGGTCTGCAGCTCTAAAACCATCTGAAAACCACCATCCTATTAAGTAGAGCATCTGCTAGGATTGTCCTCCTGGTTTCGACTCATTCTGTGGTCCTGTGGCCTTGGGCATCCATGCATTCAATCAGAAATGGAGGTCCCATTTCTGGTCCCAGGCAAGCCGGGAAGATGAATAAGATGCCTGCTGAAGGTTGCAGGGGGAGGGTTTGTTATCCTCTATGTGGGTCCCTACTGCGGTGCAGAGCTGGGCTGGACTCTGCTTTCTGGACTCCCCAGGGAGCTCTAAGCCAGGCTTGCAGACAATCCCACCTTGCCTTGCAGGGCAGGGCTTCCCTCCCTGGCCCTCAGGCAGTTCCAAGGACTTCTCACCTGTCAGCCTTCTATCCTCCCCTTCCACCCGTCTGTGGGACCCAGGGCCAGAAGGTGTGTGCTCAGCAGTCCTCATCCCTGTGGCACGCCAGCCAGCCTTTGCACACTGCTGGGGTCCCTGCCAAGGCCAGGATAAATGTGGCCACCATTCTACCCCTGGAGAGGGAGCCATTTCTATGCCCTCAGCAGGCCAGACAGCAAGAAGGGCCCTGCCCATCCTGTGTGCAGCCCTCAGCAGAGCAGCCAGGCCGGGAGGACCCCCTGAGCCCTTTAAAAAATATTTATCTGCCCATTGGCAGGTGAGCAGGCAAGCTCCGGGTAACTCAGTAGGGCTGCCCTCATGGTAGGGACCTGACCCTCTTCTTCCAGCTGACTGTGCAACCCTTCTCCCGGGCCCTCTACTGAGCTCTCCTGAGGCCTGACCTAGGGTGCCACGTCTCAGGGTAGCCGAGGGGCATCTGTCGGCCCAAGTCAGTTACAGCCCTCTGCTCGGCCTAGCACACGCCCTTCCCTCCTGCACGCTTGCTCCTGCAGCTGCCACCCTTCAGCCAGGCATCTCCCTCCAGACCCAGCAGGCCTGAGAGCAACATGCCCCCAGACTTCCAGGCAGCCCTGGGTTGGGGATGAAGCTTTCTGTGTGCATGGCAGAAAAGCCCCATCCCTCGGCTTTGACACCTGACAAGGACCAGCTGCATCCCTGATGTTGGCCTCCCATCCGCTGCTCCAGTCAGAGACACTGGGGTTTGCCCTTGTCCCTGACCTCCAGAGGAAGGCAATCAGACAGGGAATTTGGAAGGGAGATAACTCATCAAGGAGCCTGCCTGCTCCGCAGAGCATCAAATCAGCTGAGAAATAACAATTGTGTCACCAAAATTAACTTCGCATTTGCAGCTGGCAAGAGTGGCCCCTGGACTCTGCCAGTGGGCTGAGCAGGAAGCCGTGCCTGAGCTGGTCCTCCAACGGCCCAGCCACAGCCTGGGACACCCCAGGCCTTCTGCATCCCCCACAACTCCACTCCCCAGCCCTGCCCTAGCCCATCTCTACCCTCCAGCCATCGCAGAGATGGAGAAGGACATTCGTGCATTTCCAAAGGAGCAAACCCCTGCAGTTGCTGGGGGAAGGTGGGGCTCAGCGCAGCCCAGAGCAGCCCCTCACCCTTGGCCAACTTTCCCAGCCGGGCTGTGGGCTGCGGCGAGGACAGTGGAACGCTTGGGTGATGCTGCCCCTTAGTGGAGAGAAGCGGGAGGACCCAGGCTCCAGGAAGCACATGGAAAACCAGGGAACCTGGGACTGAAGGGACTGTTTGGCCCCACCAGACAGCTAAATCAGGGTCAGTGGCTTTTCCAAAACCCAGAGCAAGAGGAAAGGGCTGGACACCTGGGCCCACAGCCACTTCTTCCCCACTCCCCCACCCAGCCCTTTTTTCATGTTCCCTCCCTTCTGTGTGTCTCTCCCCCAGCCCCCTGCATCCCTGTCCTCCTCCTTAACTAGGGAAGGCCCTCTGGAGACAACTGTGGAGTGGTGTCACCTGGAGCATGGGGTTTAGTCTGGCACTACCTTGTAAAGTGCCATCTGACCTTGGGGAGTCGGCTCACTTCTCTGAGCCATAGTTGCCTGGAACATGGGGGTCCTGCAGTGCCTATCTAGTTTGAAAAGTCTGGTGCCTGGTACTAGCCCTTGACAGCTCTCCCTAAGAAGGTTCTTGACCTGTGAGTGATCACAGGAGATTGTTTGTAGGACCTTTGATTCTGTATATGGGTCCAGGGCAGTGAATTTATCTGTGAGTCTCAGTCTATCCATCTCTAAGAGGGGAACTGCTCACCCTATGCTAGAGCAATGTTTATAAGCCCATTTTTTTCATAGCAGCAATAAAATGTTCTGAGGAATGTTACTTATTAGGATATAGGTTAAAGACTAGATAATGTTTAAAGGCTTTGCTTTTTCAATTTTTAACCTCCTTTATTGAGATTTTTAAAACAAATGGTTTTCCACAAAAGTACTGTCTCATTTCCACAGCTGAGAATCCAGGACACCTGCCCCTTGCTCCTGAAATCCCTGACTTTCCTTGCAAGAGCCAAAGCGCTTGCCACCAAAGCTCAGACCTTGGTGACCTCATGGCCAAGTCGCCTCCCCACGGATCCATATAACAAGTGAAGCTCTTGTCTCCTCCAGATCGCAGAGACCTATGCCTTCCTCCCGAGAGAGGCTGTGACCCGGTTCCTGATGAGCTGTACAGAGTGTCAGAAGAGGATGCACTTTAACTCCAATGGCCTGGAACCCAAAGGTAGTGGGGGTGGCGTGCTGGAGGGCTAGGGCGGGGGCCAGCTGAAAGTAGACTGTCCCTGAAGATGCCAGCTTTTGCTGGCACAGAAAAGTGTCCAGCAGCTGTTATTGCTAGCCCCAGAGGCCAGTATGGGTCCGTGGTGCTGCCCAAAGAGCCTCATTTTGTTTTGTTTAACTTTTTTTAAATCTCAAGTTTCACTTAAAAACCAACCATACGAAACAAAAAAGCAAACAACATGTTTCCCCTGCCTCGCAAGGCCCAGGACAGCCCCTGTCCTCACAGCCAGATTCCAGCTGGGAATGGCCAGCCTACCCTGTTCGCAAAGTTCCATCCATGCCTCCCACTGCTTCTTCGTGCACGAGCCGTGGTCTGGCCTGTACACTCCCTGAGACATGTGCATGCGTCCTCCCACCCACATACCTGCTAATGATATGTCTTACCTGGTGCTTGTTTCCACCCTGTGCACACCCATGTGGCCTTTGATCAGTAAACCCATGGGGGGCTGATGAGAATTTTTTTTTTTTTGAGACGGAGTCTCACTCTGTCACCCGGGCTGGAGTGCAGTGGCGCGATCTCGGCTCACTGCAAGCTCCGCCTCCCAGGTTCACACCATTCTCCTGCCTCAGCCTCCCAGGTAGCTGGGACTACAGGTGCCCGCCACCATGCCCAGCTAATTTTTTTTTGTATTTTTAGTAGAGAAAGGGTTTCACTGTGTTAGCCAGGATAGTCTCAATCTCCTGACCTCGTGATCCGCCTGCCTCGGCCTCCCAAAGCGCTGGGATTACAGGTGTGAGCCACGGCATCCGGCCGACTGGTGAGAATTTAAAATGTCCAGGGCAGGCTGGGCACAGTGGCTCATGCTTGTAATCTCAGCAGTTTGGGAGGCTGAGGTGGAGTGATTGCTAGAGCCCGGGAGGTGGAAGCTGCAGTGAGCCATGATCATGCCACTGCACTCCAGCCTGTATGACAGAGCAAGACCCCATCTCAAAAAATAAATACAATAAAATGCCCAGAGCACTCATGACCACCAAAGTTGGTCCCTTGGACCGACGTCCATGCCTTCCAGCTCTGTCCTGCCCAGTGAGACCAGCAAGGACCTCGCTTCAGTACCCCCACACCCCCTCAAACTGAACATCCCAGAGGCTTCCAGTAAATCTGGGGGCCCATCTGTTTGCAGGTGGCTTTGGCACTGTGAGACGGCCCAGCACATTTGGCTGGTACAATTATAATGCTGCCCTGAGAAATGGTGCCCAGGTGGGCGATTTATCAGGGTTTCCAGGACTGCCTGGTGCATCGTGCCAGCTCCTGGGCATTGGGCCTTTGGAAGGTGCTGAAGTCAGTGGGTGTTTTGCCCGAGGATGGAGATAGACTCGAATGAAGGGTGCGCCGTTTATCCAGGCGGCCCTCAAGTAGCATCCATTGAATCTGGGGAAGGAAAAATCCACAGCAAAGCCTGAACAGACAACAAAGAATCAGGAGCATGGGCGTCAAGCGGGGCTTTCTGCTCATGTTCGTTGTCCCTGACACACGTGAATGGCTTCTGACAGCAGCTGACTTACCAAATCCAGAGGCTCCCATGCCCTTGGGAGCCATCAGGCCACGGCTGTTTCATCAGGCACATGGGCCAACTTCAAAGCACGAGGGGCAGGAATGGATGTAGTTAATCCCTCATAAATGCTGGTTCCCATGTTAAGAACAGGGCTTCAGGGCCACATAGCCATTCAGCTACTGTGTGTCCTGGGCAAGAGACTTCATCTTTCTGAGCCTCAGTTCCCTCATCTGTGAAATGGGGTTAATCAGAAGGCTACCAAGATGTGAGTTAGTCCCTGTACTTGGCATTGGTACAGGAAGACAGAGCTGTGGCTATTGTGGTTCCTGTGATAACGCAGGACACTCCCACGATGCATGCCTGAGCCAGTGATCCTGAATGCTGCTACCCACGTGGCCTGCCCCTGGCCAGGCAGCGGCTGCAACCCTTGGGCCAAGACAGCATTTGGTACCTGCAGATGGGCTGGAGGGCTTTCCCTGCCGCTCTCTCCACCCTGCTGGGGTCTAGGCCACAGGGGCCAGGGGTGTGTGTCCTAGTGGTGGCTGCCTGGTTCCTGCCCACCCATCCGCCTGTCCCCTCCCGTTCCTGTCCTCGTTGTTTCCATAGCAACTGGCGGAGTCAGACACAGAATTGCTTGCCTGGAGGAACAGAGGTGAAGCCAAGAGGGGCTCCGTTTGTGGGCTGCTCTGGGGTGTCTGAGGCGCTATCCACTCCCCTCCCCTGCCACGCATCCCACTGCAGTGTGGAGGGCGTTCCTCAGCTCCCCCTGCACTCCTCACTGACGGCTGCTGGGTCTCCCCATGCTGCAGGCTGCACGCCTCATCTGCGGGCTTCTGTGTGGCCAGGAGGGCAACGCAGAGCACAGCAGTGGCCTGCTTCCTCTCCTCACTGGCTGCCACCACCACGCCCCACCCCCAGGGAGGAGAAAGAGGCCAGGGAGGGAGGGAGCACACAGGCCAGGAGCCATCTAGAATATAAACCAGCGCTGTGGGCTTGCTGCTAAAGCCTATCTTTCCTGGGGCTTGCTTCAGGCCGGACAGAAGATGAGCACCATGCCCATTCTCACCCATCCTCCCCCATCCTCAGGCACAATGCCACCTCTCTGTCCCAGGTAGCGGAGCTTCCCTTTGCAGGGCAAGGAGAAGACGCTGAGGGAGCAGGAGCCTGGGGAAGTGGCGCGTGGAAGGGCATGGCCTTGGAGTCAGGCAGGTCTGATGTGCAGCCCTGTTCCCCACTACGTGTCCCTCGGCAGGACAGGGAACCTCTCTGAGCAGCTCCTGATCATGACAGTTACGAGTATCCTATGAGGTGTTAGTCCTGGCTTACAGGTGAGGAAACTGAGGCACAGAGAGGCGTTGAGGTGAAATCATTCATCCAGGCTCTCCCAGGAGATAGAAGTGCAGGCAGGAAACTGCATTTTCTCATCAGCAAAGTGGAAGAAATGCCATCCTTTCAGGGTGGTGAGGGTGAGCCTGTTGTGGCGGGCATCTGGGATGCAGCGGGTGCCTGGGGAGCATCACCCTGCCTCCTGCCTCCAGCCCGTGTCGTGGCCTGTGGTGCCCAGACACGAGGCTGCCAACGTCCAGGTGACCCCACAGAGACACAAGGTCTGCTTCTACCCAGGTGGGGTCAGATGTGACCCCCAGTCCTGCCAGGCAAGCACACTGGGTCCACACCCTGAACAGGGTTAGAAGGGAAGGACTTGGTTTCTGGAAGCTGCCAGTGGAGAGTTTAGAGTCTGAAAGGCTCCACTGTCTGCTAAGTGGCCAGAGGCACTCGCCTCCTGGACCGTCCCCAGGTTCCCCGCCTCCTGCCCCCACTGAAAGCCTGCAGGTCCTATCTCTGCCCGCCATGCTGGCCTCTGGATGCAGCTATATCCTGCTGTCTCCCAGGAACCCCTGCATTGCCAGCCCTCCCTTCTCCCTCTCCAGCTGCTGGGAAAGCAGAGCCTGCACCAGCCCCAGAGACAGGCCCAGTGTTCCTGCCCCAGGAAGGTGGGAGGGAGTGGGGACAGGGGACAGGATGGAGGCTCTTTGAGGGCTACTGGGAGAATGCCTGACTTCCTGGCCTCATGTTAAAAAGAAACAAAGGAAGTAGAGTGGCCTTCTTTGCTCAGCGGTCTCTCCCCAGCAGAGTGGGGGGGCCTGGACAGCCCCGTGCCCTCCCCCAGTGCCAGGAGCATAAACAAAGGAGGTGGCAGAGGATCAGGAAGTCTGAGGACGGGAAATTCCAGGGCCTCCTGACTCCACACTACTCTTCCACCAGTCCCTGAGGAGTTGAGGACAGAGCATGCAAACTGGGTGTGACTTCAGACCAGCCCAGCTCTTGGGGAAAGGGACCTTTGGAGGCATGTCTCTGTTTTCTTTGATGTGACAAAATATTGTTGCATGGTTGCAAACTGGGAGTAGCCAATGGGCAGCAATGCCGACTCTTCCTCAGCAGGCAGGTTGTCCACTTGGGTCTCCGCCCCTTCACAACCAGGCCCAGACTCTTCTGCATGGTTTCCAAGGCCTCCATGCCTGGCTCCTCCTTGCCGGCCTGGCCTCTCCCGGTTCTCACACTCATTTGCTGTGGGACTGTGGGAAGGTTGCATAACTCCTCTGTGTGCTGTTGCCTCATCTGTAAAGTCAGGGTATTACTACGAGCACCCACCTCACAAGGTTCCTGGAAGCCTCTAACCAGAGGGTGTGTATGGAGCCCTAAGCAGGTGCTCAGGAGCTGTCAGCTGAGCAATAGATCATGAGTCCCATTCAGATCCTCTCCATGAAGCTTCCTTGAGCTACTCTGGGGCCCTCTCAGCTCTTCCTCCAGTGACCCTAATGGCCTCACATCCGTCCCACCCTGCTCATCCTTCACCCTTGTTTCCTGAGCCCGGGGACTGCCCCGCACACAGTTTCCTCACGTTCCCCACCCCGAATGCACGCACGTCAGCACTCCGTGAAGACTTGCCCATTCATTGATGTACTTCCCCAGGAAGGAGATTTTTTTGCTGACTTTTGAGCTGGCCTCAGGCCTGGGATCTCTGTTTCCAAATTTGAACCCCCTGAGGCTGGCTGGTCTCACGGCCTCTCTGTGCCAGGCCCCCATCGTGCATACGTCCTTCAGTGCCCACCCCTGCCTGGAAGATCTTTCATACCTGTCTCTGGACCGAGAGTTCTTCGTGCTGTAGGTGAAAGCTTGTGAGAATCACCACCTGGTGTTCCCGCGAGGAAACGAGGGTCACTCCTGCGGTTGAAGTTTGCATTGGTTGATGAGTGCCATTGGCACCCAGCTGCACAGGCCAGCGGACAACTTGGCTTGGCCCAAGCACCCACATCATTGATTATTCTCGAGATTGCATAAAACTAGGTCTAGTGCCTGGGCTGGTTTCCATTTTTCTTGGCAAAGAGATTTTGAAACATCTCTCTGGGCACTTCCTGTGCTTCTCTTGCCAGCAACCTGCTGGATGATTTAGGCTCCGTGACCCTTGCTAGCTCCTAGCTCACTCTTCTCCATGGCAACAGAGTCCAGCAGTGCTGCACCATCAGGTCATTTGTGGAGGCTCGAGTGTGGCACCCCGTGGTGATCATGGGGCAGAGAGGGGGGCAGCCTGTCTCAGCGGAGCCCAAGGAACCCACTTCTTCCTTGTTCACGTTTCCACCTGAGCTCGTCCCCCATCCTGGCATTTTTCTCCCTGGTGAGCATCTGACTCTGTGGTTCCCACTGGCCCCTGCTCCGTCTCTCTTTCCCGCTAAGCCCATCCTCTCAGTGTGCACCCACTTACTGAGTCCAGAACACCTGGGGCTCCTCACTGCTGAAAAGCTTGCCTGCCTTTCTCCTCACCATGGTGTGGTTGAGCTCTGACCTCCCACCCGTGGCTCCGTGGCTCATTTCCTCACCTAGAATGTCCCCTCCCCGCCAAGGTCCTCACAGAACTCTCATTCTGGAACGGCAAAATCCAGCATTTCACCTTACAGCAATGTTAGGTGTTCTCCGATAGGTTTAGGGGTCTGTTTGGGATGTTCCAGCTTCCCCAAGACCAGGGCATCCTGCCTTCCTCTTCTGAGCTCTCTTGGCTCACCTGCAGGCACCGGAAGTGGTTTCTCATCTCTGGAGATGCTGGGGCAGGTACAGGCCAAGGAAGACCTCTTGTCCCGCCTCCCAAAGGTACTGTCCTGGCCACTGTTTTATTTTTCCTAAGCTACCCTGTCACTAGCTTTATTAAAGATACTTTCTCATGAGCAGCATGACACTGCAGTCAGGACAGGGGCGACCATCAATGAAAGAACACAGCTGCCCGCCTCCATGCCTCCCAAACCTAGAGAATCCCTGCAACACCCAACGAAGGGCCGACCGGGGCCACGAGAGCGATGGGCACCCTTCACATTCACCGTGATGCTTAACAGTTTCTCACCAGGCAGCCTCCTCTTAGAGGAAACAGAAATGGCAGAATTCTCAGTCCGAACATCCACCTTTGAAAACAGGACCCACGGCTCTTCTGAGTGATACCGTCTCAATGTCGTCACTAGACTGTCTGCCTGACATATCGCATCTGGCCTGGTCAATGTATGGGGCTAGGGCTCAAAACCCCACTGAGGTTAAGAAAGTCAAATCTAGGTTGATGGTGGGGTGGAAACCCATTTGAGTTTGCCACCGCGTCGACCGGTGCGGAGGATCCCTGCCACCCAACCAAGCGGAAGTCTCTCTTAAAAAAGGGAGGAGAGGGTGGTCCCTGTCAGGCCAGTTTCTTAGCCATTCCATTAGTGACGTTTACTTTTTCTTTTTCTTTTTTCCTTGGGACGGAGTCTCGCTCTGTTGCCAGGCTGGAGTGCAATGGCGCAATCTTGGCTCACTGCAGCCTCCACCTCCCGGGTTCAAGTGGTTCTCCTGCCTCAGCCTCCCAAGTAGCTGGGATTACAGGCACGTGCCACCATGCCCAGCTAATTTTTGTAGTTTTAGTAGAGCATGGTTTTTGTTTTGTTTTGTTTTGAGATGGAGTCTTGCTCTGTTGCCTAGGCTGGAGTAAGGTGGGACCATCTTGGCTCACTGCAATCCCCGCCTCCCGGGTCCAAGCGCTTCTGCTGACTCAGCCTTCTGAGTAGCTGGGATTACAGGCATGCGCCGCCACACCCGGCTAATTTTATTTGCAGTTTTAGTAGAGATGGGGTTTCTCCATGTTGGTCAGGCTGGTCTCGAACTCCCGACCTGAGGTGATCCACCCGCCTTGGCCTCCCAAAGTGCTGGGATTACAGGCGTGAGCCACCGTGCCCGGCCATAGAGCGGGGTTTTACCATGTTGGTCAGACTGGTCTCAAACTCCTGACCTCAGGTGATCCGCCTGCCTCAGCCTAAGTGCTGGGATTACAGGTGTGATCCACCACACCCAGCCAACATCTATTTCTTCCTCAACAAAGAATGAAACATTCTATGTGTGACAGGGTAGCTTTAAAGAGCAAAACTAAGTTCTGCATTTCTGTAAAACTTGATTCAAAATGTTATTCAATCTGTAAAGTCACCAGAAGTACACAGTGTCAAAGCGGACCTCCATCCTCTAGGCCCCAGCTCTTCTGGGTCCCCACCTTTTCTGCAGGGCTGTTCCTATCCTTGCCAAGCAGGAACTTCCCTTGTCCTCTTTGGGTAGCTTCACCCCTTGTTTGCATACTTTTTTTCTTTTTAAATTATGGTAAAATACTTAAAGCATAAAAACTTGCTTTTCATATATATATATATATATATATATATATATATATTTTTTTTTTTTTTTTTTTTTTGAGACAGGGTCTCTCTCACCCAGGCTGGAATGCAGTGGTACCTCAATATCCTGCGCTCAGGTGATCCTCCCACCTCAGCCTCCCAAGTAGCTGGGACTTCAGGCATGCACCACCACACCCAGCTAACATTTTTTTACCTTTTAGTAGAGACGAGGGACTCACTATGTTGCCCAGGCTGGCCTTGAACTCCTGGGGTCAAACAGTCCTCCTGCCTCTGCCTCCCAAAGTGCTGGGATTACATGCGTGAGCCACTGTGCCCGGCTTAATTGTTCCGTTTTAAAGATATTATATTCACACTGTTGAGCAATCATCACCACTACCTATTTCCAAAACTTTTCATCACCCCAAACAGAAACTCTGTACCCATTAAGCAATAACGTCCCATTCCCTCAGCCTCCAGCCCCCAGTAACCTCGAGTTACTTTCTGTCTCTTTGAATTTGCCTATTCTAGATATTTCGTGTAAGTGGAATCATACAGTGGTTGTCGTTTTATGTCTGGCTTCTTGCCCTTGGTATCGCATTTTCAAGGTTGCAGGGACCCTTTTGGGCTATGGCTCTGGAGGGGCAGGTAGTATAAGTCACCCCTGGATATCCTCTGGACCTCCCGGACCTCCGCCCTGTCACCCTGCAGCCTGTCTCCTGGGCCTCCTTGTGATGGTAGAGGGCGCTTGGTCTAGAAGTTGCTCCCACTTTTCCTCATGCCACGGAAATCCCAACCCATCAGTGGGACTAGGCACCAGGGGCACCTTTTGATTAAAGGCCTGGGGCAAAATGAATCTGGCCTGAAGTCCTTGGAAGAAGGAGGAGGAGGCCAGATAACAAATAATTGAAACAATTCCTACAGCAGCTTGGCCAGAGATTTTAATGGTTATCAAATTATGTCCCTACCTTTTAATTTCTTGTAATCTGTTCCAAAAAGGCAAGAAATAAGATGAGAAATATGGAGCAATATTTATGCACAAGGATGTCCCCTGCAGTGCTGTTTATAAGAGCCCCAATGGGAAACAACCTAAAAAGCCAATCATTACGTAGTAACTTAAGCAAATTATGGTAAACTATTACATGGCCATAAAAATTCTACTTACAAAGCAAAATAAGATTCTTGATGTTGGGGAAAATACCTATGACAAAATGTTAAGAAAAAAAAACTTTTTAAAAGCAGACTGGAATTCTCTGTATGCGTTATGAGATCATGTGTAAAAAAGAAAAATCACAGGGAAAAAATAAACAGAAGCATATGCCAAGCTGCGTGGTGCAATTACGGTGTTTAAATTTTTTCTTTACATCTCTCGGCACTTTGCAAATTCTCTGCAAAAAGAACATGCATCACTTTGATCTTCAGGACAACAAAGGAATAAATGGGAGGAGACTGTTCCTCTGCATATGATGAAGGAGGAACCAGAATTTGGGGGCTACTGAAGGCCTGACTCAGACCTGGGAGCCATATGGCACCTGAGGATGTTTTTGGGGGATGCTGTGGGGTGGCAGGATTGGGTGGAGTGAGAGTGGCATATGTTCACCTGGAAGAGAACTGACTTAGACAGTGGTTGGAAACACAGATGCCTTCAAGGGTCTGGCAAGTATCATAATTGATACTTGCAAATGAGCAAAGCTGTGCAATACTATAAGGAGTGGTGGGGACTGTGGCAAAATGGGAGCCACATACCGTGCCTAAAAGAAGTGGGTGCTGAAGCGGCAGTGGTTGCTTGCCTTCGGGAGTGGGGGCCTCATGTGGCCAGACCTTATGCTCTTCAAAGAAGCCAAAAATTCATATAAATATGAGTGTGTGTGTTGAGGGGGTGGGTTTGTTGGGGTTTTTTGGTTTGTTTTTTAGAGACAGAGTCTCACTCTGCTGCTGAGGCTGGAGTGCGGTGGTGCCATCACAGCTCGCTGCAGACTGCAGCCTTGACCACCTGGGCTCAAGCAATCCTCCCACCTCAGCCTCCTAGGTCGCTAGGACTACAGGCACACACCACCCATCTGGCTAATTTGTTTTATTATTGTAGAGATGAGATCTCCCTGTGTTGCCCAGGCTGGTCTTGAACTCCTGGGGCCTGTGGCCCTTCCTGGGGCTCAAGCGATCCTCCTGCCTCGGCCTCCCAAAGTGCTAGAATTACAGGCATGAGCCACCGTGCCTGGCCTCATTGTTTTTTAACATATGAAATCTCTAAAACACTGGCATCTAATAAATAAAATATGTTTGACACCACACAGTCCACATCTCTGGGCCAGATGCAGGTGAGCCACAGAGTCTGCAACCTCTGACCTGTCCCTTCTCCTCCAAGGTGGCTTCCTCTTCCACGGGCTCTGTTAAATGCTCCCTGTGGGTGACAGGCCTGCAGCACAGACTGACAGACTGAAAGGGCTTTCCTTTTGTTCTTTCTGCCAGAAAACGAGCCTCCATCTCCACTGGTCTCTGGGATTATTGATTACAACATGCCCCTCACCTCCACCTACCTGAAGCAGATGAAGCTTCGAGTGATGAATTCCCAGGAGCAGGTAAGGCGGCCGTGTCCCCTCACCCCACCTGGAGATGTCAGTGGCCAGGTCCCCTCACCACACCTGGAGGCGTTGGCAGCCCTGTGCCCTCACCCCACCTGGAGGCGTCCTGACTTGCCTGGCAGTGGTTGATTCTTTCCAAGACTTGGGGCCACAGCTTGTGTAAACACATGGGAAATCAAAGAGGCCCTTATCTGGTTATCTGGGCTGTCCAGGCAAGAATGTGTTTCTCGTGAGAGGGTCTTCTGTGCAGACAGCCCTGCGGGTCTTCAGAGAGAAAACTTTCCCCTTGGGTGGGCTCGCGGGAGGAGGGGGAGGAGGGGACGTGGAAGGGAGGGAGCCGCAGCCCTGGCCCCTGGAGTTGTTCTCTCCCTGCTCTGCCCTTTATCGCTGGCCTCTGGCCACCTTCCCCCAGGGAGGCAAGAGAGAGTGGCTGCCTGCCTGTGGCCTCTGTCACTCTTGGGGCCCAGATGAACTAGGAGGACAGTCCTTGGAGGGTGGCCCTGGGGCCTTCTGGCCGTCCAAGCCTCCCCAGCTGGGGTTTGCCAAGGGCCATGAGACACCATGGAAACAGGCTATGAAAAGAAACTCCCTCTCGCCTGCCTTCCCACACAGTCCACCTCCTAACCCTTTGCAAAGCAAGTAGCCTGACTGTCTTTCAAAGAAGGACTAGGTGAGTTCCTCTCCACCTCCACTCCCCCGCCACTGCCTAAAACCAGGGTAATCACTTCTTGCCTTCGGCTTGGAGTGTTCTCGTCTCTTGTGACATCCAAACTCATCATGTCCTTGTGGCCCTAGCAGGGGACTGGATTCTTTCTCTCCCATTGAAAGATGGGGCAGAACTCGAGTCTGACTTCCAGCGCTGGGTGCAGCTGTCCTGTGCGCTGGTCTCCTTGACAACCCCAGCATGCGTGCTCCGAGGGGGTGGTGGCTCCTCGGTCAGATCCATGGTGATGTAGCAGGGCACGTGCAGGTGGCATCTCTGGTGTGATACCCAGTATGAGGACTTCAGCCAGGTGGCTTGAACCTCCAGAGCTGTGTATTCCTTTCGAGAGGTAGGTGGGGCGGCCAGCCCTCCTGTCCCCACACTGTGCCTAGACCCTAGAGGCTGTGTGACATAGGCTTTGCTCTGAGCGGTAGAACTGTTTGCTAGAACTGTGTCTCCTGTGTCTTCTCATCTGAGTGTACCTGTTCTGGGATGGTTGCATCTCCAAGAAACTTCACATCATCACAAATAATTCCAGTGGGGAAAATGGACTTGGGCTGGGTTTCCAATGCACAAAGGCAAAGTCGTTTGGGCTGCAGGAGTGTCGGTAATGAGGTGTCACTTTTGTTGTTGGTTATAGAATCCCAGCACCACTGTTCGGCCTCTGCGTTAGGTCTCCTCTGACTGCTGCTGAAGAGCAATCTGTGGCCTTTCTTTCCTGTAGCCATCCTCACTGTCACCGGCGCCTGGCTTTGTAAACACAGTCATCACCGTGCTCATCTGTGCCCAGGAAGAATGGAGCACAGAACCGCACAAACAGCGGGGCGCACAGCCCCCGGGTTTTGTTTCCTACAGAATGGCACTAAATTCAGGTCACCCCTAGAACCAGTAGTGGTCAGTGTCGTGCAAGTTGTGATCTCTTACTAAAAAAATCAGATGTTTGATTTGGTTAAAAATCCTTACTGTATCTTCACTTGCGTCAATGGAAGGAGGGGAGTTAAGACTACGGGTTAGGTGCTTTAACGAGGATTCAGTCATTCCACAAATATTTGTGGAGCTCTGTTCTGTGAGCCAGGCTCACAGAAACAGGATTAGCAGAAACAGCAGTACCCCTAGATTTTCTTTCCTTCTTTCTTTCTTTCTTTCTTTCTTTCTTTCTTTCTTTCTTTCTTTCTTTCTTTCTTCCTTTCTTCCTTTCTTTCCTTTCTTTCCTTTCTTTCCTTTCTTCCTTTCCCTTCCTTTCCCTTCCTTTCCCTTCCTTTCCCTTCCTTTCCCTTCCTTTCCCTTCCTTTCTTTCTTTCTTTTCTTTCTTTTCTTTCTTTCTTTTTCTTTTTTTGAGGCAGGGTCTCACTCTGCCACCCAGGCTGGAGTGCAGTGGCGCAATCTCAGCTCACTGTAACTTCCACCTCCTGGATTCAAGTGATTCTCCCACCTCAGCCTCCCAAGTAGCTGGGATTACAGGCCCCTGCCACCATGCCTGGCTAATTTTTTGTAGAGACGGGGTTTCCTCATGTTGGCCAGGCTGGTCTCGAACTCCTGGGCTCAAGCAATCTGCCTTCCTAGGCCTCCCAAAGTGCTGAGATTCCGGCTGGCATCCCTGTATTTTCTTCTGATCTAGGGGACACAGACACCAGCCAGAGGATCGCACACAAATGCCCAGCTCACAGCAGACGGTGATAAACAATGGAGGAAGTGATCAATGGGGCATTGCGATGGTGTAGAAGGACTTGTGGCACTGGGGGTACTTAGGGTGGGCTGGAGGGTGGACTGAGGCAGGGATCAGGGAAGCTGTGCCTCAGAAAGGGGTGCTTCAGCTGAGAGTGGAATCTGAAGGGAAGAGAGTTCCAGGCCGAGTGAACAGCTTATGCAAAGGCCTTGTGGCTCAAGGGAGGACCAAGACTAAGACTGCAAGAGATTTGAGGGGCTGGTGTGGCTGCAGCGGCTGCAGCAGAGAATGTGAGGAGTTCTGTTGCTGAAGCAAAAGGGGGAAAGCCCAGTGTTAGGTGCATAAGCACCTGGTGAGTATCTGTGGATGAACCGAAGTTCATGACATGAGATGCAGAAATTGCCCTGGTGAGGCTCTGGCAGCTTCCAAAGGAAGGAAGGACTGTGGAGGGCGTTTGTCTCCAGGGTGCTCTGGGAGTCCAGTTGGGGCAGGGCCAAGATCAAGGTGGCCTCTGCTTACAATGGGGCTGGATGTGACTTCCTCAGCTTCATTAGTGGTTTTCAGGTGGGGGCCTCTGAATGTAGCCAGCTTCTTCTGAGTGCTGCAGGAGATGGAAGTTCAGGCCTGCCTTTTACCGCCTGGCAAGTGAAGCAGCCTACCGCCTCATGCCTAGAGCCCTTCATTTGTCAGTCTTCAGCACTCGGCGCAAAGCAATGAGCTCTCAAGGCCTCCGCCTCTTAGGCAGCACCGTTATCCCTGTTTTATGGCTGGGCACGTGGCGCAACATGAAATCACATGGCTCACCAGATTATTTATCTGCAGCAGCAAGGAAGGGCCAAGGACCCAGCAATCTTTGATTCTTCAGCTTGAGTTAGAACTAAAAATACATATACTTGAATTACTAGCTTATTTCTTGTGCAGCAAAGGCAGGCCAGGGTGGCTGACTGACTCCCCACCATCCAAACACAGCTGCAGGACAGGTTCGGCTGCTGTCAGATCCGATGTCCCAAGACAAGGCTTTGAGAGTGGTTTCATTTCATCACTCTGACCACAAAATGCCGAAAAAGGACATCTGTAGTGTTTGCAGAACTCTAATGCAGGTTACATGGAAAATAAGCCCAATACTAAAGTAACCGGTAACCAGGATATTTTGTTTTATTTAATTAATTAATTTATTTATTTATTTTGAGATGAAGTCTCACACTGTCACCCTGGCTGGAGTGCAATGGCGTGATCTCAGCTCACTGCGACCTCCACTTCCCGGTTCAAGCAATTCTCCTGCCTCCACCTCCCGAGTAGCTGGGATTACAGGCGGCTGCCACGAGGCCCGGCTAATTTTTTTTGTATTTTTAGTAGAGACATCGTTCACTCTGTTGGCCAGGTGATCTCGAACTCCTGACCTCATGATCTGCCTGCCTTAGCCTCCCAAAGTGCTGGGATTACACGTGTGAGCCACTGTGCCCAGCCAGGATAAATATTTTATTAATGCTGAACAAAGCTCTATGTCTGCAAACTTTCGGTAAGAAAAAATCTCAATAATCTGTTTATTTCCAACATCACGTATCCAAGAGACAAATGGTAAGGCAAGGAGAACAGTTTCCCTCACTTTGCTTTGATCAATGTGCAGGTGGTGGGATTTTCTTGAGGGCTGGACAGAATCATGTTATTTGTAGGCCAGTTGTATCAGATTAATGTGCTAGAAAATGAGTCCTTCTCTGCAGAGGGTGTTAGATAATCTGAAAATTCAATAACAAGATTCACAGAAAGAAGAAAGATTCTTCTTAAAGTCTGGTTCAATGCACCCAATATTTATAGTGTCCTCAATGTACAAGGTACCACTATGGGGGTTAGACTCCACCCTCTCGGGACCTCCAGCCTAAGACACAGACCACAGGAGCTGTCATCAAAGTGGCCACACTGAGCAGAAAATAGTGGAGTGTGGCCTGATCAAAGACTTTTTTATTTGGGAATACTCTTACAAAGATATAAAATGGAAATTGTATTTAGTTGTACAGAGGAAGGAGCCATCTTCTTGGAAGGGGCAGGGAAGGAAGATTTCATGAAATGTAGACTATCTCAGATAATAGCCGTTAACATTCTCTGATGAAGTGAGGCTCCAGAAAGGGGTGCAGACCATGCTCTTAGGGCCAGGTCCGGCCGGCAAGTGCCATTCTGAGCTGCTGATCCTTCAGGTTTGCTCTCAAGGGTGTGAGCAAGATGCCATGAGGCCTGCTGGGGTCTCTTCACACAGCCACTGATTTCGTTTTCTGTCTCATTTAGTTTTCTTTCATTCATATTCTTCTTATTATTATTATTTATTTTATTATTATTTTTTTTGAGACGGAGTCTGGCTCTGTGGCCCAGGCTGGAGTGCAGTGGCACGATCTCGGCTCACTACAAGCTCCGCCTCCCAGGTTTACGCCATTCTCCTGCCTCAGGCTCCCGAGTAGCTGGGACTACAGGCGCCTGACACTGCGCCCGGCTAATTTTTTGCATTTTTTAGTAGAGATGGAGTTTCACCGTGTTAGCCAGGATGGTCTCTATCTCCTGACCTCGTGATCCGCCCACCTTGGCCTCCCAAAGTGCTGGGATTACAGGCGTGAGCCACCGCGTCCGGCCCTTATTATTTGTATTATTTATTTATTTATTTAAAGACAGAGTCTCGCTCTGTCACCCAGGCTGGGGTACAGTGGTACAGTCTCGGCTCACTGAAACCCGGGTTCAAGTGATTCTCCTGCCTCAGCCTCCAGAGTAGCTGGGATTACAGGCGCCTGGCTAATTTTTTGTGTGTGTGTATTTTTAGTAGAAGTGGGGTTTCACCATGTTGGCCAGGCTGGTCTCGAACTCCCGGTTCAAGTGATTCACCCACCTCGGCTTCCCAAAGTGCTGGGATTACAGGTGCAAGTCACCACACCCAGCCTCTTTTTTTTTTTTTTTTTTTTAATTACACAAGTAGGCCTGGCGCAGTGGCTCACTCCTGCAATCCCAGAACTTTGGGAGGCCAAGGCAGGTGCATCACGAGCTCAGGAGTTCAATACCAACCTGGCCAAGATGGTGAAACCCCGTCTCTACTAAAAAAAAATACAAAAAAAAAAATTAATTACACAAGTAACACACAGACTCAGCAGAAAAATCAGTCACCAAAAAGCAAAAGCATGGCAATGGAATATTTTGGTGTACACCCTTCCAGACTGTTGAAGAAAGAGGGGAGTATCCTATATGTATAATCTGCTTTGTTGACCCACATTATTCTGAGTCTCTTTGCCCTTTGCTGTTTCCACCTATCGAAGGAGCTGCTTCTATGATTTTCCTGTCATTCATTCACACAGCTGTCCATACATCCTTTTGTGTACTCTGAGCCAGGCACTGCTCCAGCTGCCAAGGAGACAGCGGTGAACAGGTCCAAGTCTCTGCCCACCGGGCTCTCCCAGTTCAATGAGAGAGACAAGAAAAAAAACAAATCAACACTCTGGGATCTGCAGGAAGTGCTCAGAGGAGCAACAGAGTGGGGACACGGGAGTGAGGGAGTGGGTGCTGTTTCAGGCAGATGGTAATTAATTAGGCGATTCTTCGGTGTCCAGCACGCTACATGCTTTATCCCTCACTAGGTTGAGTTACTGTCCTCATTCTACAGATTTGACAACTGAGGCTCAGAAAGGCTCAGCCCTTGCTCAAGGCCACACAGCCTCTAATATGAATTGGAGCCCAGATCTCCCCAGCCCCAAACCTGTGCCAAACCCTGTTTCTCCCCACACTCACCTGGATAAGGATGTGCTTTCTAGAAGCAGAGTGCTGACTGCAAATGCAAGCTGCCTGCGAGGACCACCCACTGCCCGTGGGCTTCGTAGAGGGACACCCTTGGCAGAGATGCTGGTGGCCTGTGTGCCAGAGGGCAGCAAGCACAGGTCGAGGGCTGTGTTTGGGCTGGGACCTGGGAGCCACCTTAAATATAAGGAAAATAAGGGCATATTGGGAGAGGACTGTGACAGGGCATCACCCCCACCTCCCTTGTGAATGCTACGTTGTCTGCAGGGGCAATTTGATGTCTACATGATCCTTCCTGAGATGACAGTGTTGGAACTGAGGCCGCCTTGTAGAAATTAGCTGTGGAAGCAGAGACAACTGTGCTCCTTCTCCATGCCAGAGGAAGCCGAGGCCCAAAGAGGCTCAGGGCTCAGCTCTGGGCTCTGTCTGGAGGGAAGGACTGTGGGCACCTCCCTTGCCTCCCTCTCCGCAGTTCCTGGAGCAGAGCTAATGTCCCGCTAATGGTTTTAATGGTCCTGACAGCAGTGTGTGAAGTGGTGTGGCTCCATTGTCTGAGCCCACGTGATGGAGGTTCTAGCTTGCCCCCATTAACCTCTGCCTCCCTCTCCTCTACCGTGCTGTCCTGGCCCAGAATTTTCCTTGGGTCCTGGAGGGCAGGAGAGGAGGAGAAGACCCCTTCACAGACAGTGAGCTCTTCTTAGGAGAGGGAACAAAACAGCAGCCACAGAGCTGTCACCTGGGACAGAAAACAGATGGGGCTAGTGCCAGGCAGTTCAGGGACACTGGCTTGCTTATTTATTTATTTATTTATTTATTTATTTATTTTGAGACAGAGTTTTGCTCTTGTTGCCCAGGCTGGAGTGCAGTGGTGCAATCTCGGCTCACTGCAACCTCTGCTTCCAGGGTTCAAGTGATGCTCCTGCCTCAGCCTCCTGAGTAGCTGGGACTACAGGCACGAACCACCACGCCCGGCTAATTTTGTATTTTTAGTAGAGACAGGGTTTCTCCATGTTGGTCAGGCTGGTCTTGAACTCCTGACCTCAGGTGATCCATCCGCCTTGGCCTCCCAAAGTGCTGGGATTATAGGTGTGAGCCACCGCGCCAGGTCTGGCTTATTTTTAAAATGGTATTTGGGCAAGGAGAGAGGGCCTGGATGAGGGAAGCTGAGAGGTAACAGCTGGAGCAGGACCTGGGGCCAGGGGAGGCTGGAGCCAGTTTGGGGAACGGAGGAGAAGGAGGCCAGGACTCAGAGGAAGCCCCCTCCTTGGAAGCCAGGCCCAGGAGAGAGTCCTTCCTCAGTCATCACTGGGGAGCGAGGTTCGGATTTTGAGCAGGAAGTTTCTCAGGCTTCCATCCCCCTAAATGGAGAAGGAAACAAGGCCACCCTGAAAAACTCTCCACATTCATTTTTTTAAGAAGACTGTAATAAATATATAAAACCTAAAATGTGCCATTTTAACCACGTTTAAGTATATAATTGAGTGGCATTGAGTATATTCACAAGGTTGCACAACCATCATGAACTATCTATTTCCAAAATTTTTTCATCACCCAAAACAGAAACTCTGTATCCATTAAGCAATAATTCCCCTTCCTCCCCTCCCCCAGCCCTGGCAACCTCTATTCTGCTTTCTCTCTATGCAATTGGCTCTTCCAGGCACCTCATGTCATGGAATCAGACAATATTTGTCCTTTTGTCCTTTTGTGCGTCATGTCTCCAAGGTTCATCCATGTGGTAGCATGTGTCAGAACTTTATTCCTTTTTGTTAGTTTTTTGAGACAGGGTCTCACTCTGTCACCCAGGCTGGAGTGCAACGACACGATCACAGTTCACTGCAGCCTTGCCCTCCCGAGCTCAATCCGCCCACCTCAGCCTCCTGAGTATCTGGGACCACAGGTGAGCACCACCACACCTAGCTAATTTTTTTTTTTTTTTTTTTTTTTTTTTTGTAGAGATGTGGTTTAGCCATGTTGTCTGGGCTGGTCTGGAACTCCTGGACTCAAGCGATCTGCCCATCTCAGCCTCCCAAAGTGCTGGGATTACAGGCATGTGTGCTATTGTACCTGACCAACTTTATTCCTTTTTATGACAATAATATTTCATTGTTTGGTTAGACCACATTTTGTTTATTACATTTATCTGTTCATGGACATTTGGGTTGTTTGCACCTTTTTGGCTAACTATATTTACTTTTTAATCATTATCTTTTCTCTTTCTTTTCTTATGAACCCTCTCAATCTCTCCCCTGCCAAGAAAGACCCCCCAAATATGGGCAGACACAAAGGAGAAGGGGTGTTAATGGGTTACTGTGAGAGACTGTCATTTACTCAAACAGTGCTGACTCGTCGGGTTCTTACCACGGAGAACCCAAGAGTACTGACTTAGACCACCATGTTTAGGAGCCTGATAGCAGTGATGACTCCCTTCTTTCCTTCCTCAGGCTGCCCTGCAGCCCAGGTGAGGTGGGAGTTCAGAGGAGTAATAGCGGAATGGAAGCATGGCCTCGTCTCCTGCTGTGGCTCAATGTGTGTGACCTTTGATGGTCTCTTAAAGAAGCGGAGGTGGCCGATGCAGTGGCTGACGCCTGTAATCCCAGCACTTTGGGAGGCCAAGGCGAGTGGATCACAAGGTCAAGAGATTGAGACCATCCTGGCCAACATGATGAAACCTCATTTCTAAAAATACAAAAATTAGCTGGGCATGGTGGCACGTGCTTGTAGTCCCAGCTATTCGGAGGCTGAGGCAGCAGAATTGTTGCTTGAACCTGGAAGGCAGAGGTTGCCGTGAGCCGAGATCGTGCCACTGCACTCCCCCCGACAACAGAGCAAGACTCCGTCTCAAAAAAAAAAAAAAGAAAAAAGAAAGGAAGCAGCAGAGGTTCTGAGATGTTTCCGTAAAGTTAAAGAGTAATCTCTATGGAATAGAAATAGAGTGTAAAACTTCTAAACCAGTAGAGTGAATAAAAGAAACACAGAAAACTTAATCAGTCCAGCAAGAGTGATTAAATGGGGAATAAATGAAGAAACCACAAAAAAGAGATTTATGTATACATATAAAATAAGTATAAATGAATATGATAAATAAATGTATATAATAAATTACATAAAGTAGGCCGGGCACGGTGGCTGAAGCCTGTAATCCCAGCACTTTGGGAGGCTGAGACGGGCGGATCACGAGGTCAGGAGATCAAGACCATCCTGGCTAACACGGTGAAACCCCATCTCTACTAAAAAAATACAAAAAACTAGCTGGGCGAGGTGGTGGGCGCCTGTAGTCCCAGCTACCCAGGAGGCTGAGGCAGGAGAATGGCGTAAAAACTTGCAGTGAGCCAAGATCAGGCCACTGCACTCCAGACTGGGCGACAGAGCGAGACTCCGTCTCAAAAAATAAATAAATAAATAAATAAATAAGTAACATAAAGTAACATAACACAAACAAGACCAAACTACTAAATATAAAAAATGTGAATGGGGGGCCGGGTGCGGTGGCTCAAGCCTGTAATCCCAGCACTTTGGGAGGCCGAGATGGGTGGATCACGAGGTCAGGAGATCAAGACCATCCTGGCTAACATGGTGAAACCCCGTCTCTACTAAAAAATACAAAAAACTAGCGAGGTGGCGGGCGCCTGTAGTCCCAGCTACTCGGGAGGCTGAGGCAGGAGAATGGCGTGAACCTGTGAGGCGGAGCTTGCAGTGAGCTGAGATCCAACCACTGCACTCCAGCCTGGGCGACAGAGTGAGACTCCATCTCAAAAAAAAAAAAAAAAAAAAGAGTGAATGGGTTAAATTTCATTACACAGTATCATAAAAGGCTCAGATGGGCCTTCTTAAATGGCATTTGGTATTTACAAAAGACATTTATCAAAATGACACAAAAAGGAAAATTAAAACAAAAAAGAGGGAGTAGTGATAATGTTAAATAAATATTCAAGGCAAAAAAAGCATTAAGTAAGGAAAAGTGTGATATTTTATGATGATCAAAGACAGTTTCCCAGTGACACTCCAGAACTTGGAGGTCAGCCCTTGCGGGAAGTGAGGAGGTCTGTTAAGCTTTGCTGTAAGAGGCAGAATCTTTCTTTCTAGCTCTCAGCATATCTTTGCCATCTCCACTCTTTCCACCATTTGCAGATTTTGCTACTGTCTTGGAATAGCCATTTCTCTAGACTGTTCAAACTTTGAGCATCTGTGTCTGCTCCTGAAAACGTGCATGGAGCAATAAGTGGGGTAGACCCTGTAGCATTTGTGAGGGTGTGGGGTCTGCTGCTTTGGCTGCCTAGATTTTAGTCTGCCTCATTCTTTCCCCATGGGGCTCTCCCACTGAGGTGACCACTTTCCTCTCAGTTCACAGCCTCCCAGGCTCCTACCCGTCCCACCACCTGTCTTCCCTACTTCCAGCCTTGCTGGTTCGCCTCTGGCTTCTTTCCTTTGCTCTATCTATTACCTCCTCTTGTTGTGTAGCTGAGCTGCAGGGGCCTTACTTGCCACCATGAGAGCACAGGAAACGCCTGAAATGCCATCGGCAACATTTTCAGGATCTGAGAATCTATAGCCCAGACCTTCGTCCTGTCTCGGTAAATTCCTGGCCCTGTGGAAGGTTTATGCTACAGCAAGAAAACAAAAGCAACTGAAATACTGTCCTTGACCAAGCCTGCTGTTGTGATTTCCCTAGGCAGAGGACGATTCTTGGCGCATTTCTGCTGTGAGAGGACATGCAGGTGGAGAAGCTGCTGTGAGCCTCTACCTTGTGCCCCTAGACCATCCACCACAATCCTAGGGCAGCTCACCTACAGAAATCACTTCTGGATGCCCCTTTACCCCTTTTTAAACAGTTTTGATTTATTTGCATTTTTTTAATGTTTATTTTTTATTTTGAGATAGAGTTTCATTCTTATTGCCCAGGCTGGAATGCAATGATGTGATCTCAGCTTGTTGCAACCTCTGCTCTTAAGTTCAAGAGATTCTCCTGCCTCAGCCTCCCGAGTAGCTGGGATTACAGGTGCCTGCCACCATGCCTGGCTAATTTTTGTATTTTTAGTAGAGATGGAGTTTCATCATGTTGGCCAGCCTGGTCTCGAACTCCTGACCTCAGGTAATGCGCCCGCCTCGTCTTCCCAAAGTGCTGGGATTACAGGTGTAAGCCACCACACCCAGCCTACATTTATTTTTATTTTAATAGATATAATACTTTATTATTATTATTATTATTTTTGAGTCACCTAGGCTGGAGTGTAGTGGCATGATCCTCACTGCAACCTCTGCCTCCCTGGTTCAGGCGTTTCTCCTGCCTCAGCCTCCTGAGTAGCTGGGATTACAGGCGCCCACCACCAAACCCAGCTAATTTTTGTACTTTTAGTAGAGACGGGGTTTTACCATGTTGGCCAGACTGGTCTTGAACTCCTGACCTCAGGTGATCTGCCTGCCTCAGCCTCCCAAAGTGCTGGGATTGCAGGCGTGAGCCACCACACCTGGCCTAGAATACATTTTTTTAAAATCATATAGAAAAATAGCAGACCCTGCCCCAGCCTCCTCACTTCAATATCTACTCCCTAGGGACAGCCTCTTTTCTTTCTTATCTTTTAGCTGTCTCTTCTGGTATTTAACTCCTATTTCAAAATAACCTGCTTATACTATTAGTTCTTGATTTTTCTGTTGGGGCTTTTGTTGTTGTTAATTTCTTGCTGTAGGAAATAAGTATTTGCACTCTTACACCCTCTCATAAATACACTTATTATTTCTCCTTCCTCCATCCCGCAACATATCTATACCTCTCTAGATAGATTGCTATTCATTGTTTATATTATTATGACTGTGTGTGTATTACTCATAGCTGACCAAATTAGCATGCTATGATTACGTTTCCTTACATTTCCTTTCTTTGGATTCCCCAGAGTTAGTCATTGCCTCCTTTTCCCCATCCGTAGCTCTCTCTCTTTTGATCTTGCCTATGCTGTGTGTGTTGTCATTTTTATTTTTATGTACTCAAATGTATCAATTTTTTCTTCAGATCACTTCTGCATTTGAGTCTTAAAAAGGCTAATTCCGTTCCACCCCGTGTTTTCTTTTAGTAGTTTTATGTTTTCATTTTTTTGATAGACTATTTTTGAGAACAGTTTTAACTTTACAGAAAAATTGGGAAGATAGTACAGAGTATCCACATTGCCCACTCCGAGACACACACAGTTTCCCTATTATCAATGTCTTACATTAAGGTGATACATTTGTTACCATTGATGAACCACATTGATACATTATTGTAACTAAAGTCTATAGTTTATTTAGATTCCCTTAGCTTTTACCTAATTTCCTTTTCTGTTCCAAGATTTCATCCAGGATACAACATTTAATTTTCATTGTAACATTTAATTACATTCAATTGTCATGTCCCTTTAGTCTTCTTTGGGCTTTGACAGTTTCTCAGACTTTCCTTGTTTTTGATAACCTTGACAGTTTCGAAGAGTACTAGTCATGTATTTTGTAGGATTTAGAAATTTGATGTTTTTCTCTATATAAAACTGGGGTTATGGGTTATTAGGAGGAAGACCACAGATATGGGGCGTTGTTTTAATCACATCCTGTTAAGGGTCCATAATATCAACATGATTTGTGGCTGTTGCCATTGGCCTTGATCACACCTGGTTGAGATAATGCTTGTCAGGTTTCTCTGCTGTCAAGTGACTTTCCTTCTTTCCACACTGTGCACTTGGGAAGGAAGGCACCGTGTGCAACCCACACCTGAAGAGTGGGGAGTCATACTCTGCCTTTTTTAGGGTGAATTATCAACGTAAATTATTTAGATTGCTCATGCATAGGAGATTTGTTTCTCCTCCCCCACTTGTTAATTTATGCAGCCATTTATAGAAGTCGGGACTCATAGCTGTTTATTTTATGCTTTGGTAATTATTCAATACTTCTTCATTTTGTTGTACAAATTGTTCTAGCTTTGGCCATCGGGAGCTTTTTCAGTTGTTTCCTGTGCTCTTTTGCCATACCTCATTGGTGTTTGGGGTTTTTGTTTGTTCGTTTCTTGCTTTTTTAGTGCTTCCTTGCTTTCTGGCACTGTAAGACTCCAGGCTCATCTTGCATATTTCCTGCCCCAATCCTAGAATCAGTCATTTCTCCAAGGAGCTCTGATTCCTTTTATTGGAAAACCATATTAAAAAACAAAATATCTGACCGGGCATGGTGGCTTACACCCATTATGACAACACTTTGGGAGGCGAGGCAGAAGGGTCTCTTGAGTTCAGGAGTTCAAAACCAGCCTGGGCAACATAGCGAAACCTCATCTCTATACATTTTATATAAAACAAAACAAAACAACAAGATCTGGGCACTGTGTGTACTCATTGGTACTGAAGTGACCTTTCTTTTTTTTTTTTTTTTTTTTTAAGACAGAGTTTGGCTCTGTCTCCCAGGCTGGAGTGCAGTGGTGCGATCACGGCTTACTGCAAGCTCTGCCTCCCAGGTTCACGCCATTCTCCTGCCCAGCCTCCCGAGTAGTTGGGACTACAGGCGCCTGCCACCACGCCTGGCTAATTTTTTGTATTTTTAGTAGAGACGAGGTTTTACCATGTTAACCAGGATGGTCTCGATCTCCTGACCTCGTGATCTACCCTCCTCGGCCTCCCAAAGTACTGGGTTTACAGGCATGAGCCACCGTGCCTGGCCGAAGTGTCCTTTCTTGCAGGCCCTTCCGGCCAACAGAGAAAAAAGCATACATGGTTTTATTTTCGTTTTTTATATTTAATCTTTGATCCATTTGGAGCTTATGCTGACATATTCTGAGATACAGATTCTGGTTAACCCTTTTGTCTCAGCATTGTTTGTTAAATACTCCACTTTTCCCCACTGATTTGAGATGACACCTTTAAAACTTACTAAGTTTCCATCCAAAACAGCATCTACTTCTGTTTGGTCCACTGGGCTCCTTGATTATTCATGTAGCAGCACCAAACTGTTTTAAGCGTGAAAACTTTATCACATGTTTTGATATCTAGTGGGAGTGATTTCTCCTTTGTTGGCTTTCTTTTTAAAAGTTTTGCTGGCTTTCAAGTTTTCATTACTTTGAAAAACATAATTTTTCCTTTTTTTTTTTCTCGAGATAGGGTCTCCCTCTGTTGCCCAGGCTAGAGTGCAGTGGCAAAATCTTGACTCACTACAACCTCCGCCACCCGCGTTCAAGCAATTCTCCTGCCTCAGCCGACTAAGTAGCTAGGATTACAGATGCCCGCCACCATGCCCGGCTAATTTTTGCATTTTTAGTAGAGATGGGGTTTCACCATGTTGGCCAAGCTGGTCTCAGACTCCTGGCCTCAAGTGATCTGCCTGCCTCAGCCTCCCAAAGTGCTGGGATTACAGACATGAGCCACTGCACCCGGCCAAAAATTGTTTCTTTAATGCCTGAAAATGTGTGTATCCCCTTTTTGGTGGAGGAAAAATACTGCAGCAGCATCACTGATCTGCCCACATGAGCATTAAGCGAAGACACTTTATCCCAGGCTGCTTTGTTCACTGACAAACAGAGGTGGACTGTGAGCCAGGAGCACCATGAGCCCAGTGTCATAATTGGGGGGCTCTGAACATGGACAGCACAGCGTTCCCCATCCTCCTAAAATGGTATCACCCAAAATAGGACATTTCTTTTAAAAAATTTTGTTTTGGCGGGGATCAGTAGTTCACGCCTGTAATCCCAGCACTTTGGGAGGCCGAGGTGGGCAGATCACAAGGTCAGGAGTTTGAGACCAGCCTGACCAACATGGTGAAGCCTCGTCTCTACTAAAAATACAAAAATTAGCCAGGGGTGGTGGCAGGAGCCTGTAACCCCATCTACTCAGGAGGTTGAGGCAGGAGAATCACTTGAACCTGGGAGGCAGAGGTTGCAGTGAGCTGAGATCGCACCACTGCACTCTAGCCTGGGCAAGAGAGCAAGACTCTGTCTCAAAAACAAACAAACAAACAACAATTTTTTAAAGTAGAAGCAGTGCCTCACTTTGTTGCCCAGGCTGATCTTGGACTTCTGGGCCTCCCAAAGAAAATAGTGCATTTCTTTTTATCTTTTTTTTTTTTTTTTTTTTTTGAGACAGGGTCTCACTCCCATTGCCCAGGGTGGAGTGCAGTGTTGCAATCACAGCTCAATGCAGCCTCGACTTCCCAGGCTCTAGTGATCCTCTCACCTCAGCCTCCTGAGTAGCTGGGAACACAGGCACATACCACCTCACCTGGCTAATTTTTTGCAATTTTTGTAGAGATGGGGCTTCACGTGTTGCCCAGGCTGGTCTTGAACTCCTGGGCTCAAGCAATCCTCCCACTTTGGCCTCCTAAAGTGCTGGAATGACAGGCATGAGCCACTGTGCCCTGTGAAAATAGGGCATTTCTAAACTTGAGAGGGAATGATTTCTCAGAAACTTTTTTTTTTTTTTTTTTTTAAGAACAGAGAGAGGTGTGAAAAGCTCATTGTCAAACATCTTTTGTTATGGGGCATTATTTTTGCAATCAGTGTATGTTCTTGAACATCCTGAGATGCTTTCTAAAACCTTACTACAGTTTCCAAATGCTCACAGAAAATGAGCATTTCTTCTGTTTTGTGAGGGCAACCTGGGCTGGGAGAGGTCTGTCCTTTCTTTCCTCCTGCTTCCCTGAAACTGTGTGGGAAAGTGGAAAACAGCCACCACCCTGTTTGGAAAGCCAGTGTCTGATGGGGTTGGCAGATACCCCAAACCTGAACGGCTCATTGTCCCCAGCAGTTCCTTGAGGCTGGAGCCCCTTCCGGGCTGCAGACCTCTACCCCCACAAATGCGAGGATGCTGAGGTGGCCTTTCAACTTTATTATCTGGGGAAAAAAATGTACGAAGCACTCGTAATTTACTGGTGCGAGCAGGAGAGCTGCCTGGTGCCACAAGCAGCAACCTGCATGCAGCGCTGACCTGGGGAAGCTTTGTGTGTGTCAAAGGAAAAGCTTGCAGAGGTCAGGAGCTGCTACCTGGGCGTCCATGAATGAGGGGAGGCAGTGGCTCTGTCTGGTCAGAGCTCTGGCAGTAAAACACCCCTGCCAGGCAGCCCAGGGAGCTGACTCCAGCTCTGTTTCTAAGGACAAGAGAGACCTAACAGGAAAGGAGACGTCTTTCCTGGGCTGGGCCAGGAAGGAGCAGCTCAAAACATCCAGATGGTCCCTGTACCAATGGCCGCCTTGTAACCGCCACAGCCTGATCAAGGTCCAGAAGGGAGTCGTGATCTTGTGGCTAAGTGCTGTTCCATTTTACAACTAAACTCCTCACTGCAGCTTTCGGGTGCCTCTTTCACCCAGAACTAGTGGGATATTTTGAGCAGGGTGCTTTCTGCAGCCCTCCCTGGTTTTCTTTGCTTTTTGTTTTGAATGCAGGACCCCGATGGCTTTGTCAAGCCTTCTGCTTAAGGCACTGAAACTCAGGCAGCTCAGCCCCCGGCAGCTGAGCATTAAGTGGTTGTGGCTTTTCCACAGGTTCTTGACCCACCCTGACTCTTGTCAGCCTGATGGGTCCTTTTCATGTGGGGCCCAGATAGGCCCCATCACCCCCAGCAAAGAGCAGCTCCAGGAGACCTGACTCCACGGGGCGGGTGGGTGGGCCAGGGCTTTGTAACCAGACCTGGAGGGTGCAGGAGGGTTTCAGACGCTTCAGCAGCTGATGTCTGGAGATCAATTAGAGATAATGGCTTTGGGTGGACTGGAAGAAGCATGGCCAAGCTTTTTCCTGGTCATGATTGTGTTTACCTCATTATCGGGCGGTTTTTTTTTTTTTTTTTTTTTTTTTTTTTTGAGGGCGGGAGGGCGCAGTGTTGCTTTGTGAATTTGTGCTGGCTGCTTTGTTTTGCTCGGGGTGACTGGGTGGATCCCAGCGGGTGGGTAGCTCCCCCACCCCTCTTCAGACTGAGAGGCACACAGCACAGCTTCCGCTCACGGCCCACCAGACCCTTGTCCTCCCTGCAACACAGCATCGTGTAGTTTTAAAGAAATTTCCTAGGCCGAGTATGGTGGTTCACACCTATAATCCCAGCACTTTGGGAGGCTGAGGCAGGTAGATCACCTGAGGTCAGTTTGAGACCAGCCTGGCCAACATGATGAAGCCCTGTCTCTACTAAAAATACAAAAAATTAGCTGGCTGTGGTGGTAGGCACTTGTAGTCCCAGCTACTCGGGAGGCTGAGACAGGAGAATCGCTTGAACCGGGAGGCAGAGGTTGCAGTGAGCTGAGATCATGCCACTGTACTGCAGCCTGGGCAACAAGAGTGAAACTCTGTCTCAGAAAAAAAAAAAAAAGGAAAGAAAGAAATTTCTTCCTTCATTCACTCAAAAACTCATTTCTGAGGTAGGTTCCTGCTACATGCTGGCTGTCATTCCAAGCATGGAGGATACCCCAGTGAATGAGACAGATGAGGCACCCATCCCTAGGAGCTCACAGGCCTGGAGATGATAAACAAGGCAATATAAAAAAAAATATGCAAGAGGAAGAAATTTGGAGTAGATAATTAAAATAGAGTAAGATGACAGACTGTGCCTCAGGGCGAGAAGGCCTCTCTGAAGAGGCGGCATCCGAGCCAAGGCCTGAATGGTGAGAAGTGGCCAGCCCTGCAGAGATGAAGTGGGAGGGCTTTCCAGGCACAGGAGACAGCATGTGCAAAGACCCTGGGGTAGGAACAGCAGTGGGGCTCGAATAGAGGAGTGAGGGGGAGCTATGCCTGGGAGCCGTCTTCAGAGGCAGCGCTCCCAGGGCCTGCCAGCCGGATGCTCATGTGTTGTGATATGAAGCCTAGTGGTGATCTTTCTCTGCCAGAGGGGAGCAGGGCAGGGACCCGGGCCTGTCTCAGGTCGAAAGTAGAGATGAGCACCTGAGAGGGGGTCCAGCAACTCTGGTTCTAGGTGTGCCTGTGCCCCACGGGTCATCTAACTTTTATTGGGGTGCAGTGATGTGATCACAGCTCACTGCAGCCTTGACCTCCTGAGCTCAAGCGATTCTCCCACCTCAGCCTCCCAAGTAGCTGGGACCACAGGTGTGCAACACTGCGCCCAGCTAATGTTTGTATTTTTTGTAGGGATGGGGTCTCACCATATTGCCCAGACTGGTCTTGAACCCCTGGGCTTAAGCAGTCCACCCACCTCAGCCTCCCCAAAGTGCTGGGACATAAGCCACTGTGCCCCAGCCATCTAACTTCTTCATGCTGCAGCTTCCCTCTTACTAGATCAGCAGGTTTGGGTCGGACATCTGTGGCTTTCAAATTTTTCATTTTGATGGAGGAACCCCTTTCTTTAAGGGACTGTTTTCTGGGGAGGAAGTTCAGTGGGTCAGGGGTCAGCAGCAGACAGGCATGTTGCTGGCAATGCTGGGCACAGGGCCCAGAGCCCGCCCACCTGCCCCTTTCATCCCCAGCAGCCCATCTGCTTCCTTCTGCACCACTCCAGGAACAGGCCTGGGCAGCCCTGAGCTTTGGCCTGCGGTGCCGAAGACAGTCGGGGAGAGGGGCTCGGTCCAGCGCAAGCACAAGCAGCCTCCTCGACAGATATGAGTCACAGAGCCCATGCCCTGCCAGCCCCTGGTCATTCTAAGGCTGTGGCATTTAGAATGGCTCTAAATACCTCAAGAAGAGGTAAGATAGAAACAGAAGATGTCCTTTAACTGGGATACTCCTGTGGCTGGGGAAGTGCCCAGGCACATTTGTGCAGCAGCCATGACAGTTTTCCCTCCTGCAGAGTCCACAGGTGAGGGAACTAAATGCTTGTCTGCTCCCCAGGCACCACAGTACGCACAGCAGGTGCCTGGACGTAGCACCCCTGTGTCCTCTTCAAAGAGTCAAGAGGCTCCTGTGTCCTCTTGAAAGAGAAAAGGCAACATGGGAGTCGGGGATCCTTGCCATCTAGTCCACCCGTGGACAGGAGCCATGTGAACGAGTCAGGAATGCTTTTGATTACAGGCCCCCAAACCCAGCTGACTATAGCAAAACATGAAGTTATTTTACCCTAAAACAACAAGAATGGAGGAGCCGCCGCTGGTGCCATTTTTAACGTTGGGTTGGTGTCTCTGTGATGTTGTTGAGTCTTTTCCTCATGGTTGCAAGTTGCCTGCTATTGCTCTAACCTTGTCCACGTTCAAGGCATTGTGTTGTCTCATTGCTGCAAGAGGGTCACGTGGTTCCCAGTTGTAAGGGAGGCTGGGAAAGAAAGAATTTCATGTTTCTACCCTCTGGCTGAAAAAGATAAGAGAGAATGTTGATTCAGGGTATAATATCAAGAAAACTGGTTCACAGTCTCTGCCACAGCCTGGGCACCATCAACTAAACTTTGATAATCGCTTTGGGTGTTGAGATGCCAAAGGCTTGGGCAGAGAAAAAGAATGGTAAGGAAAGGAAATGGGGGAAGTGGGGAGGAAGGAGAAGAGAGGAGAGGGAGGAAGGCAGGGGAGCAGGAACAGCAATTGTTGGGGGCCTTCTGTGTGCCAGGTACCCCCCAGACACAGAATTCAGTTCCTCAGCACACAGGGACACTGAGGCTCAGCTTTAGAGAGCTTAAGTAATTTGTTTTTGTGTGTGGGTTTTTTTTTTTTTTTTTTTTTTTGAGATGGAATCTCACTCTGTGGCCCAGGCTGGAGTGCAGCGGCGTGATCTCTGCTCATTGCAGCCTCGATCTCCTGGGTTCCAGTGATTCTCCTGCCTCAGCCTCCCAAGTAGCTAGGATTACAGGCATGCACCACCACGCCCAGCTAATTTTTGTATTTTTAGTAGAGACCAGGTTTCACCATGTTGGTCAGACTGTCTTGAACTCCTGACCTCAGGTGATCCACCTGCCTTGGCCTCCCAAAGTGCTGGGATTATAGGCATGAACCACCGTGCCTGGCCAGTAATTTGTCTGAAGTCATAGAATTAGTAAGAAAGAGAGCCCTAGTCTCTCCAACCTTAATGCTGTTATTTCTCAAGGGAAGGGGTGGGGAGAGAGAAAGGAAAAAGAAAGCAATAGTCAGGGTAGGGACAAGCTGAGGCCGCAGCAGCGCTAGCACTGTCGGCTCCACGTGGACAGACCCAGGTCTGCTTATCTCACCACCGCGGTCCCTGCACCTGGACTGGGCCTTGGAATATAGTAGGGGCTCAGTAAATGCGTGTGGACTAATGACGGAGTTATTACTTAGTTTTCATAGTACCATCATGATCCATAACTAAGATTCGGGCGGTGCTCTGTGCCCGGCGCCAGCCCAGCCCTCTTCAGCCATCACAGCAACCTTCAAAAACAAGCCCCTGCTGCTGCTGCCTCATTCTAGAGATGAGGAGACCAGGGCTTGGAGAGTCAAGTCACCTGCCCAAGTTCACACGACGAAGGGCCTGAGTGCAAACAGAGCGTGTCCATAGCTGCCCACTCCCCTCCACACCTGAACATGACCCCCCACACCAGATTCAGCCCCAGAAAGGTCCCCGTGCAGCATCCCAGGCCCCAGAGCCTTGGGCCATCATCCACACCGGACCTGGGGGCTCTGTCACGAAGAGACTGAGGGCCCTGGCAGGAGGTGCTACCTGCCCCCTTCTCTTGGTAACCTGCTCCCATTTCCCTGCATGGCTTCCTTGGACGGAGTGAACGTAAGCTAGTCTCGCAGCCCCACAGCCCATGGAGGGTCCTTACCTCTGCTCACCTGCCGGAGAGCCAGCTAGAGTTTCATCCCTTAGGCTTCCAAGGCCAGCCTCCTTCCAAGGCTTGTATGGAGAAGCCCTGGGGTCTATCCCGAGGCAGGGCCTCACAGCAGCCCCAGCCCATTCCCAGGTCCTGGCCCAAGGGAAATCTCTGGCTGCATCCGATTCGCTCTTGTGGGTTCCTCCTTCTGCTCTGCTGGAGGTCGGTGAAGCATAGCACCATGTGGCCTGGCTCAGTGGTCTCACCTTTGCAGGGCCTACCACACACCCTGGAGACCCACACATCTTAGTCCAGCACAGCCACTGGATTCTAGCTCCATGACTGTGGACGTGTCCTCTGCTCTCTGAGTGCCAGTTTCCCCACTCTTGGGTGACTGAGCGAGTCACTTAATCTTCCTCCCAGAAGCCCTTAGACTTCATGTGCACAATGGCAATGAATATCAACCTTGTTATTTGGTGGATTAAATAAGATAACACATGTACACTGCCCAGCACAGGTACCTGGTGTCCAGTGGGTCGCAGTAATTGACTACAATGAGCTCCAGGCTGCTCAGCCATGGAACCTGGCCTGGCTTGCTGCTTCCCCTTTTTAAACTTCTACTGAAGCATAATGCACATTCAGAAGAGAGCACCCATCACTCAGTTTCACAGCTCAGCCAAGTTCACAAACTGACCCCACCTCCTGTGACCCATATCAGATCAAGAAACAAAACATCGGCCGGGTGCAGTGGCTCAAGCCTGTAATCCCAGCACTTTGGGAGGCCGAGACGGGCGGATCACGAGATCAGGAGATCGAGACCATCCTGGCTAACACGGTGAAACCCCGTCTCTACTAAAAAATACAAAAAACTAGCCGGGTGAGGTGACGGGCGCCTGTAGTCCCAGCTACTCGGGAGGCTGAGGCAGGAGAATGGCGTAAACCCAGGAGGCGGAGCTTTCAGTGAGCTGAGTTCTGGCCACTGCACTCCAGCCTGGGTAACAGAGTGAGACTCCATCTCAAAAAAAAAAAAAAAAAAAATCGACACCACCCCAAAGACCCTTGTGCTCCCTCTAGTCACTGTCCCTGGGCCAGGGTGACTACTGACCTGACTTCTAGGAGTATACATTGATTTTGCTGTTCTAGAACTTTATAGAATGGAACTGTACAGCATGTGCTCATTTGCTCACAAGCATAAGTGAGAGTCATCTGTGTTATGGCATGCATTAGTAGTTTGTTTCTTTTCATGGCTGAGTAGTATTTCATGGTATGGGAGCGCCCATAATGTATCCATCCTTCATTGGTAGACATTTGGGAGGTGTTGTGAATAGTGCTGCTATGACTAGCCTACCAGTCTGCTATCTGTTTTTCTTCTTTCCTTTCTTTCTCTCTTTCAAGACAGAGTCATGCTCTGTGGCCCAGGCTGGAATGCAGTGGCACAATCACAGCTCACTGCAGCCTTGATCTCCCAGGCTCAAGCAATCCTCCCACCTCAGCCTCCACAGTAGCTAGGACTATGGGTGCATGCCACCATGCACAGCTAAATTCTTTTTGCAGAGACAGGGTCTTGCTATGTTGCCCAGGCTTATCTCGAACTCCTGACTTCAAGTGATCCTCCCAAAGTGCTGGGATTATGGATGTGAGCCACCATGTCCGGCCTACTATGTGTTCTTTAGGGAACATCTGTGTTCATTTTATTGTGTATACACCTGCAAGTAGAAATGCAGGGTTGTGGCTGGCCTTGGTGTTTTCTCTGAACCTCTCCAAGGGCACTAGAAAAGAAGGGAGGGAAAAGAGGCGTGTGCATTACCCATGAGAGTTACAAAGTGTGGCCTGTGTCCAGGATGGCCCGCTGCATTCTGAGCTCTGTCGAAGACTTCAGAGCTGTGTTGGCAGTGGGCAGAACGGGGCCTGAGTGATGCATCCCTACTGTGTGCAGGGTAACTCTTCTAAGAACTTGTCCCAGCCCTCAGAGCGAATGGCCCAGTTGGGAAAATGAAGTTTAATGCAAGAAACAGGAAGTACCACAAATGCATCAGTTCAGAGCCAGCTGGGCGGCAGTCTGTGGAGGGATGTTGATTTGCCTGGGGTGGAAGTTGTCTTTGTTGACAGCCCAGGCACCTTTCCACCTCAGGAATACCCATGCATCCTTCAGTGCCCAACTTCAATGTCACCTCCTCAGTGGAGCTCTCCCAGTGTGTCCTTCTCACACCCTGGGCACTTCCTTCCTAGAACGTTTCAGGACTATCCAGTACAAATTGGAATACACTGCCCATGACCCACAGGCAGGTCAGGATCCCATGACGTCACTTGTTTAATTTCTGTCTCCCCTGCTGGCCTGGAGTCTCCCTGTGGTCAACCCTGAGTCCGTATTGTTCATTGCCATGTCACCTGCACTTGTCATGGTGCCTGGTGCGTGGTAGGGCCTCTGTACATATTTTTGGAAGGTACACAGGCCTAAAAACATGTGTGGTCAAAGCATGGAGGAGTCGCACATGGGTGACTGGGGGACAAAAGATGGTGAGTCCATCTGCAATAGAGTTCCCAGAGAGGAACAGAAGGAAATAAGGCCAACAGGGCAGTGGGGCCTCCCAATGCCAGACCAGAGAGAGCTATAACTCAATTCCGCCCATGACTGGGAGCTATTGAAGGTTTTGGAATAGGAGAGTGACATGACCAGAATTAACTGATGACATTTTAAAGCAAGACTTTTTGAAAAGGAGAATAATGAAATTGTAATTTTTACCTTTTATCGTGGTTTTCAGGAGAATGTATTTCAACAAGTCAGGCTCAGTTAGTTGTATTTGTAATGGAAAATTTATCTAAATGGAGAAGAATGAGGAAATAGTATTGGACTGTTTCTCCTAGATTTCAGCAAAGGTGTCAAACTGACTGTGAGGTTGCAGGCTGCTATGCAAAAATCAGTTAATATAAAGAACAAATGGATAGTCTGCGCTGCGGCCCAGCCTGCAGGTCAGGTGTTTTGAATCTAGGCACATATGAAACCCTGGTGTTCTCCACGTCCTCCTCTTCCAGCCAGATGCCTTCCCTACTTTCCACCTGTTGCAAGCCTCCCACCTTCTTTGGTTCACAGTAAATGTCATCTCTTCCAGGAACCTTCCCTCTCACCCCCAGTCCCCCAGGAGAAACATCTCTCCTTTCTCCATAAATATGCTGCACCTAGAGCACCTCTTGGCTGTGATACTGCTTTAATTATTTTTGTTATGGTGTGGGCAGGGACAGTTTATGGGGTAGAGATGGATGCTAGCCCTACCTAGTAGGAAAACATATATATATATGTGTGTGTGTGTGTGTGTGTGTGTTGTGTGTGTGTGTGTGTGTGTGTGTATATATATATATATATATTTTTTTTTTTGAGATGGAGTCTCTGTTGCCCAGGCTAGAGTGCAGTGGCATGATCTCAGCTTATTGCAACCTCCCCTTCCCGGGTTCAAGTGATTCTTCTGCCTCAGCCTCCCCAGTAGCTAGGACTACAGACACGTACCACCACGCCCAGCTAATTTTGTATTTTTAGTATAGATGGGGTTTTACCATGTTGGCCAGGCTGGTCTCAAATTCATGACCTGAAGTGATCTGCCCACCTCAGCTTTGCAAAGTGCTGGGATTACAGGCATGAGCCACCATGCCAGGCCAGAAAACATATTTTATTTATTTATTTATTTATTTATTTATTTATTTATTTATTTGAGACGGAGTCTCACTCTGTCGCCCAGGCTGGAGTGCAGTGGTGTGATCTCGGCTCACTGCAAGCTCTTTCTCCCAGGTTCACACCATTCTCCTGCCTCAGCCTCCCAAGTAGTTGGGACTACAGGCGCCCGCTACGACGCCTGGCTAGTTTTTTTGTATTTTTTAGTAGAGACGGGGTTTCACCGCTTTAGCCACAATGGTCTCAGTCTCCTGACCTTGTGATCCGCCCACCTCGGCCTCCCAAAGTGCTGGGATTATAGGCGTGAGCCACTGTGCCCAGCCCAGAAAACATATTTTAAAGCCATAATACTGAGACAGGAATAGGTAGATCAACAGAATATAATAAAAATCCATACATAATAGAAAATTAGTATAAGATGACATTTCCAATTAGTGGATAAAGATAAGTTATTTCAGAAATGATATGTAGGCCGGGTGCAGTGACTCCTGCCTGTAATTCCAGCATTTTGGGAGGCTAAGGCAGGAGGATCACTTGAGCCCAGGAGATTGAGCCTGAAGTGAGCCAAGATCGTGCCACTGCACTTCAGTCTGGGTAGCAGAGTGAGACCCTGTCTCAAAAATAAAAAATAAAAGATGGAATTAACACCACTTAGAAAGCCATTTAGAAAAAAATAAGCTGGCCGGGCGCGGTGGCTCAAGCCTGTAATCCCAGCACTTTGGGAGGCCGAGACGGGCGGATCACGAGGTCAGGAGATCGAGACCATCCTGGCTAACACGGTGAAACCCCGTCTCTACTAAAAATACAAGAAAATAAGCCGGGCGAGGTGGTGGGCGCCTGTAGTCCCAGCTACTCGGGAGGCTGAGACAGGAGAATGGTGTGAACCCGGGGGGGCGGAGCTTGCAGTGAGCCGAGATCGCGCCACTGCACTCCAGCCTGGGGCACAGAGCAAGACTCCGTCTCAAAAAAAAAAAATTAAAAAATTAAAAAAAAGAAAAAAAAAAAGAAAAAAATAAGCTAGATTCCCCACTTTGCTACTTACATTGAGATAAATAACAGATGGAATAAAGATTTAAATGTAATGAAGATACAAAGTTTCCAGAAGAAAATATGGGCGAATTACTTTTGTAATCTTAGAGTGGAAAAAAACTTTTGTTTTAACCTGGAGCCCTAAAGCCCTAAAGGAAAAAACAAAAAAAAATCAGATGATATAAAAATGTAAAATTTCCATATGGCTAAAAAAACTTGTCATAAACTAAATAAAAAGACAACAAAAGGAAAACGTATTTGCAAAATACATGACAAAAGATTAATTTTACTTATTTCCAAAAAGTTCTTACCAAAAAAAAAAAAGACCAACAATTCAAATAGAGAAATTGGCAAAGGATATGAACAGGTTATTCTCAAAAGAAAAAAAAAAGAAAGAAAAAGAAATACAAGTGCCCCAGAACACACAGTGCACAGAAACATCTACTTACATTCCCAAGTGAAGAGGAGCAAAGGAAAATAAGAGACAGCATTCTTTGCCCCTCAGATTGACAGAGATAAAAGAGATTGCTAATAGTAAGCAGTGACAAGTATGCCGCGAAATGAATGCTGCTAGATATTGCTGGTGGCAGAGTGAACTGGTGTAGCATTTGGAGAGAGGGATGTGATCCTGACTGTGCAATTATGAAATGTACAATCCTGATACCGTTGATGATAAAAGCTACCATCTACCAAGCACTCCCTCTGGAGAAAAGATCAAGATGTCTTTTAGGATCTAGCCTTGGCAGTCACACACACTCATTTCCACAGTACACAACTGGTTCCACAGCCCTGTGCATTGTGATGGTACCAGGGTATGAAACTGGGCGGTGAGGGTCATCATGGGCCATCTTGGAGACTGTCTAACACAGTTTGTAATCTCAAAGGGAAAAATTCGGTGCCAAATGCTACATTAAAAACACATGTTAAACATAGTGGATCTTTGGAAGGCCAAGGCGGGTGGATCACTTGAGTCCAGGAGCTTGAGACCAGCCTGGACAACATGGTAAAACTCCATCTCTACTAAAAATACAAAAATTAGCCAGGCATGGTGGCGCATGCCTGTAATCCTAGCTACTTGGGAGGCTGAGACACAAGAATGGCTTGACTAAGTCAGGGAGGCAGAGGATGCAGTGAGCCCGGATCATGCCACTGCACTCCAGCCTGGGTGACACAGCAAGACTCGATCAAAAATAAAACAAAACAAACAAACAAAAACATTGTGGATCACGTGTAGATGAGGAAACGGATGCTTAGAGAGGTTTAGGTATGGTGCCCAAAGTCATCCATCTAGTGTCAGAGCCAGAATTTGAACTAGTCCCATCTGACGACACTCTTTCCATTGGACCTCCTCGCTGGCCTCCCTGTCACCACTTCTGCTCCTTTATAATCTCATCTCCCCGATCTAAAAACGTAATTCACATTGCATCCTCTCCTCACTCCCAGTGTAAAGCCCACACACCTCACGGGGTTGGGGGGGGGTGTTCAGGATGTTGGACACTTGGCCCTGTTTGCCCCCAACGCTCATCCCTCCCGTCCTCCCCATGGCCCACATTGCTCTAGCCACTCTGGCCACTGTTCCCTTCCTCAGCAGCTTTGCACCAGCTGTTCCAGTGCCCCCAGGTCTTCACCCAGATGTGAACTTCTGCCCTCTGGGGATTAGGACACCCAGTGGCTCCCTCCTGGGAGAGCTCTTCCCTGACCACTCAGCCCAGAGCCCACACTGGCCTCCACCCTCACTCCACCCCCATCCTCTGCCTCTCCCCTACCCGTTGTCCGCACCTCACTCCTCTACAGGATCTAAGAAGAGTCACACATTAAGTTTAGTTGTTATTTCTCTCTCTTTAATTCTTTGGAGATGGAGTTTCGCTCCTGTTGCCCAGGCTGGAGCTCAAGGGCATGATCTTGGCTCGCTGCACCCTCTGCCTCCTGGGTTCAAGCAATTCTCCTACCCCAGCCTCCCGAGTAGCTGGGATTACAGGCATGCCCCCACCGCGCCCATCCAATTTTGTATTTTTAGTAGAGACCAGGTTTCACCATGTTGGCCAGGCTGGTCTCGAACCCCTGACCTCTGATCCATCCGCCTCGGCCTCCCAAAGTGCTGGAATTACAGGTGTGAGCCACCTGTAATTTCTCTTTCATCTCATCATTTAGAAAGTCAATTAGTGACAATGAATGTTTTGTAGAGTCCACGACTATTGTGTTGTGGAGTTTCTCTTTCTGGATTTCTTGTCTGATTGTCTCTTGAGGAGCAGATTCAGATGAAGCGCGTTGGGGAAGCACACGGCTCAAGTGATGCTGTGTCTTCCACTGCCTCCCTTCAGGAGCCGAGGACATCATGTCTGGTGGCCCCACTTTGGAGGCTGCTGAATTTGATCACTTGATTGGGAAGTGTCTGCCAGATCGCTCCATTGTGCAGGTACATTTTCTCCTCTGTCATTAATACGTCATTTGTGGGGATAAATTTTTTTTAATGCTTTGACATGCTTGAACAATGTCTGCTGTGGTCACATTAAGATCCTATTTGTCCTAATAGTGGCAAACCAGAGTCCCATGGCCAGGTCCCTACCTGTGGGACATGCTCACTTCGTATGGGAAGCTGCATGAAAGGGGTTTGCTGTTTAAAAAGCCCCATCAGAGCACACCCCAATCATCTGTTTACAAAAGCACCCAGTGTCTTCAGAGGCTGGAGGGGACCTGGGGCAGCATTGCCCCCTCCCTCCCCTCCGAAGCAGATGGGAGCAGCTTTCTTTGCCATGTTCTCCTACCAGGCTGGGGCCAGAAGAAGGGACACATCACTGGGAGAATTAGTAGTCAAGAAACTAGGTCACCTGATTCCTCGTTGGGACTCATGCTGTGGCCACTTTAAGGAGTGGGGGAGTGGCACAAGGACACTGCAAACAACCTACACAAGGTTACTTCAGGAGTGGCAGCTCCTGCAGGAATAAGGATCTGGGAGATTTCCCAGGGTTTCAGCACACACACATGAAAACTCGCCTAATTTGCGGTGCTGCTCAACAGCCAGGTTTCTGCAGGGCTCTCAGCTGTTTTCTGTGGGTTGAGCAGGGCTGGGCTGTTTTATCTCAGGGATAGTAAATGAGTTCACATTTCATGCCTACAGAAAATCACTGCTCTGCCCTCCTGGGCAATACTAGCTCTCTTTTATTAGTCAGAGAAGAGGTGGGTTATCTGGGTTCAATTCCACCTTTGAACTTCAGTTGGATTTGGCTTTGTGTTTCAAGCTCAGATGTCCACCACTGCTGTGAAATAGTAATTCAGGCCAAGAGAAGTCAAAGGTCTCTGGAAATGTGGTGGGGAAAGAGGGAAATCCTGAGCCTGAATTATCTCATTTTCAGAGTGAGGATGGACAGTTCCCACGTTGGAAACACTCACATTTCCTGGATGAACTTAAGAGCTGTGGCCACCAGTTCATTCTAAAAATCATTATTGGGCACCAGCATGTGTGGATAAAGAAAGCCTCCCACCTGCCCCACACCACTGAGGATGAGAAGATCTAGTAAACCGGGGAGAGTGAATTGGTTTGAAAACACATTTGATTTCAGGAATAAAAGGTGCTAATGAGTAAATGTGCCTAAACCCTCTTTTAAAAAGAAAGTGTGAGTTTTCTATTGACAGCAGAGTCTTGAGCATGTGCGGAAGGAAGCCTGCGTGGCGCTAATGTGATGTCTTGTCATCGTTTTATTTTCCTGACGGGTAAACGCTGGGCTCTGAACCTGTGGGGTTGTACTTCCCACTCGCGGCTGTAGAGGGAGCCTTGTTTACCACGGATTGTTCACAATGCAAAGCTTTCAGAGGAAGAAAGAAAAAGGCTTTTTACAGAAAAAAAGTTGGAGGGTTAAAGGCAGTCTGTTTCAAAATTGCAAACAATTGCGGTGGCTGTCTCGTTTTCTCTTCTCTGCTGGTTCCACCGTGAATGAATGGTAGCGTAAAGAGTCAGTAGAAATTGCCCTTCCTCTTCGGGTGCGACCAGAGGAATCAGGAGGTGGGATCCTTATCGGGGTTTTTTTAGTGTTTTGTTTTGTTTTGTTTTGTTTTGTTGCAATTTCCCCACAGAATTCCACGAGGGCAGCTCCCCATCCTTGATGAAGCACAAGCTTTTTTCGAGGCTGATCTATGGTAGCGGAGAGTCTGGATTTGTAGGGGTGGGGTGGGAATGGGTCCCCTGACCCATTTTCTCCATCGGGGTCTAATGCTGCGGTTTGGTGACAAGCGTGTTGCTTTTCGGGCCGAGTCCGAGGTTGCTCGGAGGTCCAGGGCCCCCATCCCGCGACGCCCGTCCCGCCTCCTCCGCCCCGGGCAGGGGTCTGTCCGCCGGGGGGACCGCATCTGGGCTCCGCGTGGTCCCCCTCCCCGGCGGTGCAGTCTCCGCGGACAGTGCGTGCCCGGGTCTGGGCTGGAGCGGCGTCCCCGAGATTATCTTATTACTTTACAACTGTGGCTCGCGCGCCGTCAGGACCCGGCCCCGTGTGGGCTGGCAGAGCACAATGACCGGCAGCCGGGCGGGGGCGGGCACGCGGGCGCGAGCGGGCGGCGGGCGCTCAGGGTCGCGTAGATGTTTGGGTCGAACAGGTGAGCGCCTCCCGGACTCTCGGGCGCCTGCGGGGGGCAGGGAGGAGGGCGGAGGGGGTGTAAACTAAGTGGTGGGAAAGAGACAAAGGAAGAGTGAAGAGCGAGACGGTACGGAGGGGGGAGGGGGAGGGGCGCGCAGGGGCAGCCGGTGGGCAGCGCGCCGAGGAGGTCGAGCTTGAACTTGATCAAGCACCGGGGGCCCTGCCGTGGGGGTGGGGCGGGGGCACGGCCTAGAGCCGGCCGCGTGCCTGGCTTTCCCAGCCCGGGGTCTCGCTCCGGCCGCCCGGGGGAGCCGAACCCCGAGGCCCGGCAGCCCCGCCCCACAAGTACCCGCGTCCCTGGGGACCCAAGAGACGCACTGGGGTCGAGGGCTGCCCGAAGGGGCCCCGGACGCCGAGAGTTCCTGAGGGTGCCTGAGTCACTTTCTTTGGGCCAAGTCTCCTCTCCTGGCCTGACCGCAGACAGCCTGCCGGGTGCCCGCGCCCCCCAGCCCCCACCGGACCCAGAGACCGCGGCCTCCGGGAGCGATGGGTAGGCACAGATCCCAGCGCCTTCTTTCCGGGCTCAGCCCCTTGCAAGGATCTTCCTCGAAGCGCTTCCCCCTTAAGAGCGCTCTCCCCACCGAAGCGCACGGCGGCGCGTCCAGCGCGCCCTTATCCCCCCCCTACCTGGCCCAGCGCCCCCTCCTTCCTTCTCTTCTCCCCCCGCGCCTCTCTCCCTCCTTTCTCCTCTCCCCTCTCCCTGGGTGCCTCCTTTTCCTCTCTCCCCTTCCCCCCCGTGCCCACTCCTCCCTCTCACCCGCCCCTCCGCCACCTTCTCCTGCTGCTCCTCCTACTCCCCCTGCCTGCGCCCTCCCTGCGCTCCCCTCCCCCCGCCCCCGCCCCCGCCCCCGCCCCGTGCCCGGTCCCGCCCCCCTCCCCCGCCTCCCCGTGCCCGGTGCCCCCTCCCCCTTCCTCCGGGCCGCGGCGCCGCCGCCGCTGCCGCCGCTGCTCGCCTGGGCCCTCCTCCTGGCCACCCCCGCCCCCGGGCCGGGCAGTGACGCGCCGCGGCGGTGCCAGCCCCTCTCCCCGGGCGGCCGCGGCGGCAGCAGCAGCAGCAGCAGCTGGAGCTGTGGGGCTGTCACCGCCGCCCGCCCCGCTCACTCGCGGATCCCGACCGCCCATCTCCGCCTCGCCTCCCGCCCAGGTACGGAGTCCGGCCAGGATCCCGACGATCGGGCCGTTTCCGGGGCCCCGGCCGCCGCCCCCCTTCTCCGGCTGCTGCCGCCGGCCGTTGAGCTGCGGTTAGGGGGGCGGGGGGCTGGGGGTGGTTCTGGGGAGGGGGACGCAGGGGGAGCTTCCTTTGCCGGGGCTGAGGAAGGGGGCGCGGGGGAGCGGCTGCGCCCTGGGAGGAGTGGGCTGGGGCGGGGGGCGGGTGAGTGTGCCCCAGAGTGGGGGGGGCGATGAAGGCTGCATTGTGGGGGCCGCGGGGCGCCCGAGAGGTGTGTCTGGTCCCGAGCGCCCGGGGTCGCGGGGCGCACCCCGGCCGGGGTGCGCGCCGCGAGTCCTGGGGGGCTGTGATTGTGCGCGCCGCGCCGTGGTATTGTGCGACGGCCGCTCGGTGTGCAGCGGGCTCGGCACCGCGTCTCGGGGAGGGAGGCTTTCGCTGGCGGCGGGGTGGGAGCCGGGCTCGGGTTGTCGCGGCCGCCACGAGAAGGGAAGTGGACTGTGTTTGGGGATGTGAGGACGGGAAGCGTTGAGTGGCAGGGAGGGGTTCCCCGGCGCGGCGCGGGGAGTTGAGACGCGGTTTGCAGAGTTGAACCCACTTCGGCAGGCCCGGGTCCTTCCCGGGAGGGGACGGGGTGTCCCTCTCAGGTGCACCGTCTGACCGGAAGCCGCGGGCGTCGGCGGCCCCTGGCAAAGGGGCCTTCCTTAATGAGGGGACACGGCGGGGCGGGGGCAGCCGGCCGGCTCGAGGGCGCGCGCAGGGGTTAAGTTGGATTTACACCTCCGCCCGCTCTCTCCTCCCTCCACCTAGTCCTCAAGGCTGGACACTTTGGGTGGGGAGGAGGAGGGAGTGCAATCCGCATATTTATTCCAGCCACTCGGGAGCAGAAGTGACCCTGCTTCCACCCAGAGCTGCGTTTGCCCGAGTCCGGCCGCCCCTACCGGGCTGCGCTTCCTGGGGGAACTTCTCATTAAGCCTCGCTAATTAGCATTATTCCTGTAGAAAGGTTAAGGTTAGACCGTCCTTTTCCTTATGGGAGGCCCACCCCCTCCTCCCCATTCCCTACTCCCTCCCCTCTCCCCAAGAGCACAAAAGCACAGAAAGAAAGTGTGAAGAGGCTCAGATCAATGGAGAAGCCACAAACCCATTAATTCAAATGGAACCTTTTTTCCCCCTCTAAAACATTGATTTTCCTTTCTGTCTGCTCTGAGGGGAGATGAATAACCTCCTGATTTCACCTGAAATGGTGTTTGGACTCTGTGATTTCCTCCCCTTTCTGAGAAGGATTGTGGCTTGAAATAGATTGTCCCTTGAGATAAAGCCCTACTTATCCCAGAATCAGCTGGCAACCCCAGCCTGCCCCCACCCCAACTCACACACACCAAAAAGGGGGTGTGCGGAGAGGTGTTTGGGGGACCTCATGACTCTTCTGGGGAGAGCCGTCTGTGTGATGGGACCAGGCCCCTGTCTTGACCCCTGACGCAGGCCAGATTCTGGACTGAATTGGTCTGGGGAAAAGGCCCATTTATGGCCCAGGCCCCCTGGTAGTTTAACCCCCCGGGTAGTAAATTACCCCTTCATTGGAAAGCCATTAGGGCCTAAATGTGTCCTTGAATAATATCAAGCTCCTGTCTAATCCAGGCTCAGGCTGAGGCTTGCTTAATAGAGCAGGGTTTTAAGACAGCACCTCTAGAGCTGGGCGACACCACCCTATTCAGCACCTTCGTGCAGCACAGTGGGAACAGAGATCACTGCGGCCTTCCTCCCAGCTGAGAAGACGCCTTTGGGGAACTTTTCCTGTGGCGGCTACCCTGGGGCTCTGTGGAGCTGGACCGCCTGGGAGTTGCTCAAGAACTTTTTCTGTGTTGTCTGGGTGCCTTTCTTGGAAGGACAGCCCTGCAGGGGATTAGCTCACAGCGGCTCCCTTCCAGCCTTCCTTTTGGCTGGAAGATCCCTGTCTGCTGAAGCTCCTCTCTCCAACCTCACTTTAAAGAAACCCCTGTTAATGGCAGGGTCTGGGGTACCAGCGAGGCCCTCGTGGTGAGGAATGCTGATGGGGAGCAGCCAGGTGCCTTTGCTTAGGAACAAAAGCCTGTTTTCCACTCGATATACAGTGGGAAGGTGTGGGAAATGCTCACTTCCAGCATCCAGGCGTCCATGACAGCAGGGACAACAGGACCACATGTAGATGGGAATACGCTTCTGACAGACGCAGTGTGTGTGTGAGTGAGTGTGAGGGAGAGACAGCGAGAATGACTCCAGTATGGTAGGTGATTGGCTGTGTCTCCGCTCTCCCTGCCTCATATTTCCCAGAAGAGCTGGTGCTTGCATGGCTAGTAAGCAGAGGAGGCATGTTCGCAGGAAGGAGTGGAATTGTGCAGGGAGTGCTGGAAGGCTGGCCTCCTTCCCTGGTGGCTATGTGGGCTTGGGTTGTAGCCATGAAACAACAGCTTTGGGACCCCACACCCCCAGGAGCTCAGACCACCCTCATATTTCATATATCTGTGGCGCAGACCACCCTCACATTTTATGTGTGCAGCCCTTTCACAACAAGGATTTGAACCCCTGGTGCTTTAGATCCTGGGGGTTTTTCGTCTCCCATTAATAAGCCATCTGATGAACTGAAGTGGTTAAGTTGGGGTCACATGTGGTTCAGTACCTTCTTGGCATGCTCAGAAGGCTGTGTGTGTAATGCTCGCTGACATGGAGACAAGGGGGAGAGTCGCCTCTTGCGGAAGAATGTCCAGGGCCTGGAAAGGGCCTGCAGGTGCCCAGAAGGTGGTGCCTACCAGTGGGTTGAGAAGAGACTCCACTTTGGGATAGAGCTGGTGCTGGGGCAACCGCCTGAGGCTGGTGTGCTTCCCAATGGGAGCTTTAGCCTCCTGTTGAACAAGCCTGGGGGCTTTATAGAGAGGGGTCTCTTTCCTGCTCGGCCCAGAAACATCCCCTGCACATCCCTGCCCCCGCCTTCCTCTGAAACACACACCCAGGGCTCCTCGTCAGGGCTTATGGCTTACAATTGCACTAAATTCTCAGCAAATCCTCCTCCTTTTCTTTCTCAAGCAAGCCGTAGAGATAGAATTACAGCTCTCAGGAAGGGTCTGGAAAATACTGTGTGAGGCACGCCCCAGGATCCCGGGTCCTGGAGGATGCAAATGGCTCAACTTCAGAGGCACCAGGAACCCAGTTGCAGAGAAATTGACCCCAGTTGTAAAATAATCAGGTTACTGATAGCACCTGCCCGTAGTTACAAGCCATGGATACAGTCCCGTTTCCACCATTTCCCCTCTGGTCTCCCGTTTTCTCCTCCTCCTGGGCTGGGCAGTGGTTGTGCTAGTTACCCTGCAGAAGAGGAAGGGCCTCAGAAGCTGGGTGGAGAGAAACTGAACCTGCCCATGAATTTTGGACTGAAGATAAGAGCAGGGAGGGTCTGGTCAGCTCCTCTCCCTCTGCCCCAGAGGCAGGGCTCCCAGGTTGGGGTGTGTCCCAGAGGCTGACTGGGTGCTACCCATCTGCCTGCCTAACTCTTAAGTTCCCTTTTCAGAAGAGCATTTGGCTTTGGCTCTATTACCCTGTGACCCATGATGGCTTTGGTGCTGGAATAAATGATTGCTGGGTGGGCAAGGCCACGGGCTTCAGGGTTTCCAAAGGGCAGAGGCTAGAGAAACCAGGGGGTAGCTGACTGGACAGTCACATGGGGCCTGAGGAGAGGGAACCCAGAAGTAATAGACTGCACACACTTTTCTTTTGTAAATAGAGACAGGGTCTCACTGTGTTGCCCAGATGGGTCTTGAACTTCTGGCCTTAAGCAATTCATTCACCTCAGCCTCCCAAAATGTTGGCATTACAGGTGTGAGCCATCGCACCCAGCCCACACTTTTATTCTCTAAGTTTTGTTGAAGTTTGTTAACAGAAAGGGAGAAATTAGCCCCAATTCATCTGACATTCCAGAAGGGAAAAGTAAGAGGCACCCTGTGACCTCTGGGTGAGCCAGTGAGCACCTTGGGTCTCTGAGCAGGCCTGAGGCCTTGGTCACTCTCAAACCTGCACCGTTGCCTCCAGCATGGCCCTCTGGACTTGGGTGTATTTTCCCCTTCTGCCCAGTCGTCGCTGACAGATCCTGATCTGTGTGTACCTGTAACTGCCCTGTGATTAGCCTGCTTCTCCAGCCTTGGCTTAGGGTGTGAGTGAGGGACTGGAGCTGTAGTCTGCCCGTCTGCGACTGGGGGACTTATACCCATGAACTGGACTGTGCTGCGCCAGACAGGTTGCAGAGGGTCTTGGGAAGTCTTCTCTAGCTCAGCCCTTGAAAGTGTGGGTGTTGAAGGGTTTGTGTAAGTCTGACCAAAACTTATTTTTGTATTGTGTGTTTTTGAAAAGTTAGGCTTAATAGACTTGATTTCTCACTTAAAAAAAAAATTGCTGTAACAGCCAGGTGTGGCAGCTCACACCTGTACTCCCAGCACTTTGGGAGGCCGAGGCACTCGAGCCCAGGGGTTTGAGACCAGCCTGGGCAATATAGTGAGCCCTTGTCTCTACAAAAAGTTAAAAGTTAGCCAGGCTTGGTGGTGTATGCCTGTAGTGCCAGCTCCTTGGGAGGCTGAGGCAGGAGCCTGGGGGCTCGAGGCTGCAGTTAGCCATGATTGCACCACTGTGCTCCAGCCTATGTGACAGTAAGATCCTGTCTTTAAAAAAAAGCCATAGCAGTCAAGATATCAGAATCTTAGCACCTCTTTCACAAAACTGGGGTTCACCTGGCAGAACCCTGGAGGCTGTGGGAAAACTCCTTGGGAGCTGGGGAGAGAACAATCATTGTTAGGTAACGAAGCAGTGTGTCCACAGTTTCTCCCCACTGCACCTACAGATGGGTCAGAATTTTTGCTGGTCCCTTTTCCTAGCTAACAAGGCCTGGTGTGAAGGAACCCTGCCTTGGTTATCTATGTCCCTAGCACAATGCCAGCACATAGTAGATGCTCAATAAATGTACATCAACTCATTGAAGAAAGTGAGCATGCATGAGTGTGTGTGTGTGTTGTGTGTGTGTGCGTGTGTAAATATAGCCTCATCACCCATGAGTTCCCTCTGGGCCTCATCTTGAGACACTTGGTCGTTAAGGAATCTGGTTCCTCCCATTGAAGGGAGGAGATGTGAGGTGGCCCATGGTGCGGTGACACTGTGATACAGGCTCTGGGCACAGACCGCCTGGGTTTACACACCAGCTGTGCTGCTGGCTCCGTGCCCCTGGGCAGTTGGGGCAGGCGGGGCAGGCCTCACAGGGGCAGTTGTCAGAGCTGGAGCTAGGCCTGACATGGGTGCCTGTGTTATGGGGTCATGGGAGGAAATCTCATAAAACCCTTAGCCTGAAGCCCTGTGCCTGTGGGCACTGGGTGCTCCTCCTAATCAGGTAATTTTTATGCCAGGTTAGGTGTAGCCCACCTTTTCCCAGTGGAACCCATCAAGGAAGTGAGGGGTGGAGGGGCGTTTGGGTGAGCAGTTCAGTGATGTGAGCCAGAGAAACCCTGGCTGTGTGTGGGGTGGCTGGCAGCAGCAGGAGGGAGGCATTACAGGGCACCCGGCTGCCACCGGCCCACCAGCCTGCATCCTGGGCTTCAGATGCCCTCCATTCAAGAACTATGCGCAATGGGACCAGAGTCCTTAATTGTCAAATTAATGCCGCGTCCTCATTAAACAACCAACACCATGCCAGGCAATTCAGTGGATTCAACAAGTCTCATTGCCTTGTGCAGGATTCAGAGGACGTACAGTCTGGTCCCCACTGTTGGAAGGACCTTAAGGTTTTCCGGGGAAAGACAGGGCAGAGATCCACAAGACAGCGACAGCTGGATACAGCTTGGAGTTGGGATTGTGGCTCACAGCAGCAGTGTGGGTTCTAGGCGAGGGCCAACTCAGTTAGGAGGGCGTGTCCAGTCCTTGGCGACTGCACAGATCTGGCTGTGCCTCATGTTAGCCCGTGACCTTGGGCAAGCCCCTTAACCTCCTGGAGCCTCGGTTTCCTCATCTGTGGAGCGGGGCTGACAACTGTACCTACCTGGTAGGCCTGTAGTGAGGGTGAAATGCCACAAGCCCAGGGGAGCGCTGGGCCCCTGAGAAGCTTTGCCTTCTGTTGTTACGGTTTTGAAGTCGGCTGAGTGAGGCCGGAGTATGCGAGCCGTCCCCGCTGCTCCACCCCCCGTGTATTGAGTGGAGTTCAAGAGCCTTTCTCCAAGCTAGAGATGGCAGGTACGGCCCTGCCAGGGTTGCGTGCACTGTGGGAGGGGACCTTTTCGTGTGGCTCCTCTGCCCCGTGTGCCCGCCCACGCCTGCCCACAGTGGCCTCCTTGCCTCTCCTCAAACCCAGCAGCTTGTGCCCCACTTGCTGCTGCCTGTGCCTGAAAAGTGCGTGGAGCCACACAGACCTCACGGGCTCCCCTTCTCACATCTTGCAGGCCTCCGCTCCAGCATTTCTGACCCGTGGGGTTTTCCTGGGCTGCCCTGGCAAACAGGTCCCTTTGCCCTCTCGCCCCACTTCTGTGTGCTTTGCGGCCCTCTTCAATGCTTTTCTGCTCATTGTCCATCTCCCTTGCGGATGAGGGGTGCCAGACAGGCCAGGAGTGTGTCTGGTCCACAGCTGAGTTTCCCAGCACCTAGAGGGGAGCTTGGCCCGTAGTAGGTGCTCAGTAAATACCTGTCGAATGGATGGATGGGGAGTTTGGAGTAGGTGGCGCTTTCAACTGTTACTAGGATACTCTGTCTTTTAAGTCATGAGCATTTGAACAATACCCAGAGTCTTTCTCCTTCAGCTGTGACTTCAGGTCAAACCCTGAGCATGGCACCCCCTGGGCAGCCAGGAAGTAGCAAGGGGCCCACGCGAGATGCTCTGTTCCTGGTTCCTGGAGCCAGCATGGCAGGACCAGCTGGGAAGATGGGGAGCCGCCTGCCCCTTGCAGCCTTGCTCAAGACTCCAAGGAACCTTCCCCGACCTGCCAGCCTCTCTTCCCCCTCCCCCTCGTCTCCCTCCATCCAGTTAGCACAGGGGAGAGTTTTGTTGTCCCTTTGTACTCTTTGTGCGGGGAGCCTTTTGAACGTGTGTGTGTGTGTCTGGGTGTGAGTGAGTTTTCATGAAGGAGGGCTGTGGGTGGAGGTGCTTGTGTTTATGGAGCAGGCAGCCTGTGGGAGGGAGGCAGAGTGAGTGTGTGTGCCTGTGTGTGGGGAGAGGACACCAGAGGACATGTGGGCTCTATCCATTCCCCGAGGCCCTGGGTGTGCCGCGTGGGGACTGCAGTCGTCACAGCCCAGCTCCTGTCCTCTGGATTCAGCAGAGGGTCCACACTGCACAGAAGCTATAAATTCCAGGAAACTCCCTACCAGCCCAGCTGGTGGGGGAGGGAGTGGAGGCGAATCCACACTGGTTCCCTAGCACTTGGAGCAGATGTGTCTGCCTCAGGGACAGCAGCCTAAGAAAGTTGCAACCAAAGTGTGTGTGCTCACTATAAAAGAGGCGTCTGTGAGGGGCCCCAGAGGGGAGGCTTGGGGGGTGCTCTGCCAGAGGTCCTCACTGGGGGCCCACAGAGGCCATTGTGTCTTGCTGGGGGGAGGCCAGAACTCCGGGTGTGGGAGCTGCTGGGTCATCTTTCTTGGTTTTACAGCCAGCTCCCAGGCACAGTTGCTTGCTGCTCCTGAAAGGCTGGGCCGGAGGAGGTGGGGGCCCTTCCCGCTGGAGGGCTGGGTTGAAGGGGCCCCGCCCCGGGGGTTCCCGGATGACTGGCCAAGGGCCGCCGAAGCCAGCAGCGAGGGGAGAGGAGGCAGGCGTGGTCCTCTCTAGCAGGCCATCCGGCTGTTTGGAACGCCCTGGCGGCCCCCCAGGCCCTTGAGCTGAACCCCCTTTGCGGTCTGGTCCGAACCCTGGCCTGCCCCGCCCCCTTCCTTCTCTGCACTTCTGGGGCTGGCCCTTTCAGCCCTGGAAGCTGCCCAAGAGCGTATCTTTGAAGCACAGCAAAGGTTAGGAAGGAGGAAGACAGAAATGTCCTCTGGGCTGGGGGAGTGGGAGAAAGGAATTCCATGCATGCTTCATGGGAGTCAGGGCGCCGGGCCTGCTGGGGGCACTCAGCTCAGCCTCAGTGCCCGGTGGCCGGCATGTCCTGCTGCCCGCTTCTTGCCGCCGGGTCCTGTGCAGAGTGAGCCCTGGTCCCTGGGCTGGGAGCAGGGAGCGGCAGCCCTTGTTTATAGCACTTGTTTCAACCTTGGCTCACAAGGGTAAGAGCCAGGCCCTGCCATCCGCCCCTGCAGGATGCGAGACCTCATAATTGTCTTCAATTACAGACAGCACCGGCCCTTAGCCTTGGCTTCCGACAGGAACCAGAGCTGGGGCCACTTCCACTGGGCAAGGGGGAGCACTACCCAGCCCTCACTTCAAGGTGTGAGGGCTCCCTGAGGCCTTCGGGGTACTCGCAAACGCCCACTGGCCCTGGGGTCCACCCACAAGGCTGCCTCGGGCCGATGAGAGCCCGTTCCTGCTGAATGCCCACCTTCTTTGTCCCTGCTCAGGATGAGACTTCTGTGAGCAGCGAGGATTTTGATATGAGCGACTCCACATGGATGTCAGCTGACCCGCACCTGGCCTCCAGCCTGAGCCCCAGCCAGGACGAGAGGATGCGGAGCCCACAGAACCTCCACAGTCAAGAGGACGGTGAGTGCCCCTTGGTGGCGGTTGAGGAGGGGCTGTGCCCGGCCCCTTGCTCCCAGTTGTCCTCAGGTGAGAGGTGTGGACATACTCCAGGGTGGCGGAATCTGGGCCAAGGCCTTCGGGTGGCCCACAGCCAAGCTTGCACTGCCCCCAGCGTTCTCAGCATCTCCATGGGCCCCACTGCCCCAGCCCCTGGCTCCTTCCTCCCAAAGATGAGGGAGGGAGCCCATGGGACTGGCAGCCTGTGAGGCCGGGGGTCTACTTGATAGCCGAGATGCCATGGGTTTCTGCGATATGGGTTTCAGAGTTACCAGGGGCAGGCCTGGGAAGGTTCACTGTGTACCTAACCCAGAGCAGTTCCGCTGCCCAGCAAGGGAAACAACCTGTGTTTCTGTAGCCATGTGTGAGGCTATAGCCCGGGTCACCTGGTGAGTGACCAGGCAGTGCAGCTGTCCACATGCGTCCTAGCCCCTTGGGATGTGATGCGGCTGGCTGGGGAGCTGTCTGGATTCTTCCCTAGTCCTGGCCCTCCTGCGCAGGGCCTGCCAGACAGCCTACTCCAGCCTCCCTTGGAATCGAGGCTTCCTTCTCAGGGATTGGAGAGTTAGGGTCAGGAATCAGACCCCAAAGATCCACCCTGGCCTCCATGTGGACTCCCCCAAGTGGTTGGGCTCTGGGGCCCTGGCATCTACCTTGGTGTGCCAGGGTTGTGAGGTGGCTCTGTGAGCACAGCAGCCCGGCATCGCCTTTGTTTCCGCGGAGGAGATGGTTGGGGGCAGGGGATGAGTAAGCTGGGCCCCAGAGAACTGGGGTGTAGGAGCCGGAGCCAGCAATTAGGAGGGGTTGAAGGTCGAGGCCTGGAATGTGGGAGGGAGGTACGGGTTAAAAAGGGGTGTAATGTTAACTCTGTGAAACGGGTCAGCCTTAAAGAGTAAATAAGGGGTAGGAGCCTTGCTGTTTGGGTCAAAGTTCATCTCCATGGCAGAACCTGTGCGCCTGCCTCCCGACAGCCTTCTCAGGCCTGAATCCGGCTTTGTTTGGGAGGAGACCCAGCCTGGAGGCAGCTGGAGGTGTCTGGACCAGGGGCTAGGGAGCACAGGGAGTGGCTGCAGGAGGAGTGGGGTGCATGGCTGCCGGCAAAGAAAAGGCTTTTGTGCCTGATGCCTCGTGAGGTCTGCACGACCCCCTCGTGCTGCCAGCCTCCCAGGCCAGTGCTGCCTTCCAGCGTTCCCACGGTGGTGGGGACCCAGCGGGGGCAGCCACGTGCTCTGGGGGGCTCTGGGACTGGGACAAGCTCAGCAGCTGACCTCCCGCCTCAACTGAGCTGATTGAGGCCACACCCAAGGAACACTGAGGGCTGTGCCTGCAGAGCTCAACTGGGGCCGCAGGCTGTGGTCCCTGCAAGAAGGGTCTGGGACAGTTGTTCAGAAACCCAGAGCAGTGGGGCTGAAGGGGCCGTGGTCCCCCTACTCATTCCCGAGCAGATCTCTTGCTGTTATTCCCCATGACCACCATTTGAGAGTGGGATCTCTCTTGGAGACACGTCCTGGGGAGGTCTGGTGATTTGGGGGCTGTCAGGATCAGGTAGCTGACAGTGGCATTTCTGTGGGGTCCATGGAGCTCCCTCAGCACCTGCTGCCCGGACGCTGGCTGGCCATGAGGACGAGGCTGAGAGATGCAGGGAGGCTGGGGGATCCGTAGGTCCCCAAGAGCCCAGTGCAGGGCCAGCCTGGGGTAGTCACACACTGCCTTCCCCTCCTGGTGGACACCGGAGCTGGGACAGTGAGGATGCTGCTGACCGCAGGGCCGTAGGCCTCACCGTCTGCTCCGAGGCACTCATGGAGTTGTGGGCCACCCCGCTGGCCAGCTGAGACCCTGGGCAGGGCACAGGCCTTGGGAAGGCCCAGGCAGCTGGACTGGCCTCTACTGCCCCTTCTGGGCCTGTGGGCCTGTTGGTGTCTGTCCAGAGCAGTGGGTTTCCAGCCTGGAGTCCTGGGCCATCTTCCGGCCCCCATGGAGACACACAGCCAGCCCCTCTTGAAGGTGCTCATGGTGCAGACATGTGAGGTCCAGCTCCCATGAGTGAGTCAAGGGGCTCCCATCAGAGCACTCTCAGGCCCCTGTTATTGATGCAGGACTAGGTAGGGACAGCCCAAGCAGAGGCACCCACCTTAGCCCTCTGTGTGCTCCACTCCCTGCCTGAGGGTCTCCATCGCAGAAGCCCCCCAACCCCACTGATGCCCGGGTGAGCTTGGTGTGTGGGCTGTGGCCCTCAGGCCTCCGTGGAAGTCAGAGGCCTGCTGTAAGGTCAGTCTCGGTCTCTGCCCTGCCCCCGGGACTCGGTTGTGAACCTGGCCCATTGTTGGTGCCTGCTGAATGTCTGTTATCCCGGAAGGAACAAATGAACAGACGTTTACTAAGCCCTGTCCAAGCACACCATTGCAGAGCAGATGGAGCTCCGCCTCTGATGGGGATAAGTTGGGTTGTTTGTTTCTAGGGACATCCTTCCCATCCGAGCACCTGGGCCTTTTCTCTTTGCCAGGAGTGTGGGGACTCCCAAGGCTGTGCCGATGACACACCTGTGTTGGTCCGTTTGGTCTTGCTATAAAGGAATACCTGAGGCTGGGTAATTTATAAAGAGAAGAGTGTATTTGGTCCACAGTTCCACAGGCTGTACAGGCATGGCACTAGCATCTGCTTGGCTTCTGGTGAGGCCTCAGGAAGCTTACAGACATGGCAGAAGGTGAAGGGGGAGCAGGTATGTCTTATGGTGAGAGAGGGAGCAAGAGAGGGGGAAGAGGTACCAGGCTCTTTTAAACAACCAGCTCTCGCGCGAACTCATAGTGAGAACTCACTCCATACAGCACCAAGCCCCTCATGACCCAGACACCTCCCACCAGGCCCACGTCCAACCCTGGAGGACACATCTTACCATGAGATTTGGAGGGGACCCAGATGCCAACCGTATCAGCACCCCCTCCCTGCTGACGAGGAATCCAGCCGGGAGTGATTTCAGGGAGCCAGGCGGTTAGCACAGATCTACAGCTGTGGATTTGTCGGGGCCCTTCTTTAAAGGCAGATGAAGGCCGAGTGGCAGAGCAAATCCCATGGCGGAACCACTGAGCCCAAGAGTGCGTTGTGCGGATGCCAGCTCTCACTCCCCGGGGAGCTTGTCTCTGAGGTTCTACCGGGGTGAGTGTCTGCTTGTCCTGAAACACAGTTGGGTTTCTGCCCCCAGCCCTGCCACTGTCTGCGAGTCTTGGTCTCCCAGACCCCTTTATACCAGCTCCCCACACTCTGAAGTCCTGGGATGCTCCTGGGTCCCTGCGATCATAGCTGCTGGTGCTTGGCAGGGAGCCACCATCACAGTGCTCTCATCTCATGGGGAGGAAACTTAGAATCAGGGAGAGACTTGGGGCAACTCAGCCAGGGTTGGGGAGGTGCCAGTGCTTCTCCTTTCTCCCCTTTGGCAGGTGTAGGGACCATGTGTGAGGGTGACCAGAAGATGGGCAGGGGAGCTAGGGAACCAAAGAAGGCCCTCTCCGCATACTTGGGGCACTCCCTCCTTGGGGCCCAGGGCCATGCAAGCCAGCTCCTGCCATAGTTTCCTGCCCAGGCACGGGCCAGGTCCCCTAAAGACCCTCAGCTAAGCCCTGGCCGAGGCTTGGGCTTGGGCTTTGACTTTCTTTTGGGTCTGAACAGGGCTCTGTGCACATCATAGGGTGTGGAGGGAGTCTGGCTGCCTGAGATACTTTGTCCAGAGGCACTGTGGTCTGGCGTTGCCTGGGGGCTGAACAGCACATCCGTCTGTAATTACGCCCCCACTGGTGGGATGATCTGTTTGATGCAGTCTGCTCCCCAAGTACCATAAGCACCCTGAGAGCCAGGACTCCAGCACCCAGCACAGGGCCTGGCACCGCGCAGGTGCTGGGGTACTGTTTGTTGAGTGAATGAGTGGATGAAAATGAACGAAGGCATGCACAGAGGCAGGTGAGCCAGTGCGCCTCCTGCAGGCCGGGGCTGGCCTGGGTTCCTGACCGGGCAGGCGGGGCCGCTCCTTCCGTTTCCCCTGGATGTGCTTCAGCAGGCCTCTCACTCTGCCCCTTCCTGAGCGGAAAATGTGAGGCCCGCCTGGCCTCCAGAAGGGATGCATGGGGGCAGGGAGCGGACATTACTCACCTCCTGGGCAGACAGGAAGCCAGCGCCAGGGGAGAGCGGGGGTCTGCTCGCTGGGCCTGCTTCCGCCTTCCGCAGGGTGGGCAGTCGGGGGATTGCTGAGCAAGAGTGGTGTGGAGCCCTGGCTGGGGCAGGTCAGGGCCTGGTGTGTGCGCCTCTCAGATGAAGCTGCTCCTCCAGCCTGGGCCTTGGGACACACTGGGGCTCCCACACCGTGCAGGCCTGGGGCTGGACGAAGGCACTGAGGGCCCTTTGGCTCTTCCAGTTTCTTGGCCACTTTTGTCACACCAGCGTTGGCCTTGTGACACTCAAGGGTGATGAGCCCTGTCTCCACCTCCCTGGAGGAGTCTGGGGTTTGGTTGAAGCCAAACAGGCACCAGTGTGGGACCCCTGCCGGTTGTCAGCTTGCTGAGGGCAGGAGCCATGTCTTTGTAGAAATGTCCCTGATTTCTCCCCTTATTTCAGAAGTATTACAATGATTGTAGAAAAATAAAGGAGAAGGCCAGGCATGATGGCTCATGCCTGTAAGCCCAGCACTTTGGGAGGCCGAGGCAGGTGAATCACCTGAGGTCAGGAGTTTGAGACCAGCCTGACCAACATGGAGAAATCCTGTCTCTACTAAAAATACAAAATTAGCTGGGTGTGGTGGCGCATGCCTGTAATCCCAGCTACTCGGGAGGCTGAGGCAGGAGAATCTCTTGAACCTGGGAGGCAGAGGTTGCTGTGAGCCGAGATCGCACCACTGCACTCCAGCCTGAGTAACAAGAGCAAAACTCTGTCTCAAAAAAAAGAAAAAAAAAGAAAGGAGGAAAAAAGAAAATGAAAAATAATGATGTCTGGGGGGCCTATTTTTCTCAGACTTTTATATTATCTAAGTAACCAGAGCCTCGTTTTCTTTTCAATGAGGCAGTATTGGCACTACCTTTTTTCTCATGTAGTCATTGGCCTCCCTGACACTGATGTGGGCCAGCCACAGTTCGAAGGTTGTCCAGTCAGCCCAGTGACTGGGGGCCCATTCCTGAGCCCACTGTGTGCCCAGCCTGACCCTGTGAGCCCAGAGCTATACATGTCGCTGCTCCACAGGGCAGGAAATGTCGTCTCCGAGGGGAAGTAACTTGCCCAGACCACGGGGACTGGGTCTACCCAGAGCCAGCGTTTTGACCACTCCTATGGAAGGACATTTGAGTCCCTGTTTGTCTTTCTTGTTTTTGAGATGGAGTCCCACTCTGTTGCCCAGGCTGGAGTACAAATGGCACAATCTCGGCTCACTGCAAACTCCGCCTTCCAGGTTCAAGCAATTCTCCTGCCTCAGCCTCCCTAGTAGCTGGGATTACAGGCATGCGCCACCATGCCTGGCTAATTTTTGTATTTTTAGTAGAGACAGTGTTTCACCATGTTGGTCAGACTGGTCTCAAACTCCTGACCTCATGATCTGCCTGCCTCAGCCTCCCAAAGTGCAGGGATTACAGGTGTGAGCCACCGCGCCTGGCCAAGTCCCTGTTTTTCATTGCTGGAAGCAGGCGCCACAGGGTGCCCTTCAGGGCTGACCCCGTGTGGCCTGAGTCTCCTGTCCTGGGCTTTATTCCCAGGCCCTAGCACTGAATAGGTGCTCAACGAACGGCCACTGAGTCACTCTTGGAATAGATGGGGGATCAGAGAAAGGGCCTGGGACGAGGTGGCCTGGGAAGCCGGGCAGAGGCGTGGCAGCAGGGGCTGGGAAGGGAGGAGGTGCCCAATGCCAGGGTTTCTTGGGTCACATGTTTCCAAAAGCTCCCTGTGACCCAGGAGAGAAGCTCCAACCAGGAGAGAAGGGCAGAGAGGCCACAACCAGGCCATCTGGGGAGGGTCTGGCATGGAAGGGTTCTGGGAGGATGGAGTGGTCGGGCCCAATATGTGGCATCCTGTAGGCAGGTCCTGGGTTCTGTGCCATGGATCTGGCCAGCCCTTCCCCGAAGTATGGTCCTGAGCTAGCTGACCCCCCAACTCTGGGCCACAGCTTCTCTCTGTGACATGGCCTGTGGGCTGCAGCCCCTCACCCTGGCATGCCCCCAGGAGCTCTTAGTGAGAAGACCAAGGCTTCCTACCTTGTGGCCCCTGCTGCCCTCGGGTGGGGCCCTCTGCCACCTAGAAATGCAAACTGGGCAGCAGGGTGGGCCTCTGGGGAGCAGGTGTGTTGCTCGAGCGCCCAGGGCTCGGTATTTACAGTGGCAGCACTGTTGGCCTCTCTTCCTTGGCCTGGCCCCCTCCCCTGGGTGCCTCCTCCCTGGCCTCCAAGGGGTCTGCAGGGAAGCATGGGGGCACACAGAGCTCAGATCTTGCTCAGCTCCCTCCTTGCCAGGCAGCCTTGGGCGGTGCCATCCCCTTGACAGGCAGGGGTGATCATCTTGGCCCACCTTGCCAGGTGGTTGAGGACCAGATGTGGACAGCACAGAGGCCCGCCAGGGGCCAGGCTGGGACTGGATGTGGGCAGTCTTCGTCACCTCCCCCAGATTCTCTGAGCCCTGCACACCACCCCCTTGGTCCAGTCCTGCCTCCTCAGCCAGCCTGGTCTCCCTTGGTCCCCTCTGCCATGGAGGCCTGTGGGACCCTGACTGCAGCTTACCTCACAGCCACCCTCAACGGCGTCCCTGTCCCTACTCTCAGCCCCCAACCACCGTCCAGGTCATGCTTCTTTGGAAAGGGAGCCAGGCTAGGGGGTCCTTGGTGTCAATGAGACCCAGGCACTCCTGAGTCCCTGTCCCTCCCTCCCCACCCACATGAGCCAGGCCCCGTCCAGGGACCCTGAATTCCCAAGACGCTGCTTCTCAATCTGGCAAATGCCAGACCCATCCCAGGTGCCCACACTGATGGGCAGCTCAGCAGGCAGTGAGGAGTCAGTGCTGCCATCCAAGGAGAAGGTGCCAGGCAGAAGTATGCCTCCGGCTTCTGGTACTCAGGGTGCCATGGGGTGTCCCCAGTAAGGGGTGAAGCCGTTTGAGTGAGGGATCAGGCAGGAGGCCATACGGCTGGTGGGGAAGGAGCTGGTGGGAGTAACGGCCAGGCCACCAGGGCTCAGAGACCATCACCCGCATTACCCCTGTGCCACGGCTCCTTCTAGTGCCCTCCTCAGGTGATGCCCACCCTCCCCGGGCCCATCCCTGGGTCACAGCAGCCCTCTCCCACCAGGGGGCACAGAACTCTGGCCTGCTGCTGACTCCCCCTGGACCCAACGCTCATGGCCAGACATCTGCCCTGGTCACTATTGCATGGCAGGAGGTGTGGCCCCTGTACCAGCCTCCCTGGGTTGGCCTCTGAAAGGCCTCTCTTGCAGTAGGCTTTTAAGCCAAGCCTTCTCCCTAACACCTGCTCATTATGGCCATGTCCATTGCCCTAACCCTAATTCTCACAGCTGAGGCCAGAAACCAGGACTGGGCCCCATTCTCCGGGTGCAGGTCCCACCCACCCCCACCCCAGGAGCAAGAGCTGTTTGTTCCTCCTCAAGGCTCCAAACACCCACAACAGATGAGCAGGCGGCGGCCTCCTGGCCTCCCCTCCCCCAGGAGCAGAGAGCTGGGGCCCAGGCCTTCCAGGGATTGGCTGTAGGCCACACTGGCAGTCCCCGGTCACAGGAAAGTGTCCATCATCAGCTGGGCCGCGGGCGGCACAGACAATGCTGGGCTGTGCTGGGCCCTGGCCCGCCAAGGGGTGAGAGATGCCGGGAGACAGCACCGAGAGATCCCTTTATCCAGGAGCGAGCAGGGCCTACACAGCCCTGGCCTTGTCCGGGGTGCTGGGGCCTTGGGTCTCCAGAGGACAAGCTGTGGGGCCTGACGAGCTGAGAGGTTCACCTGCTGAGAAAGTGGGGAGGTGAGCCAGGCATGGTGGCTCATGCCCGTAATCCCAGCACTTTGGGAGGCTAAGGCGGGCAGATCACATGAGGTCAGGAGTTTGAGACCAGCCTGGCCAACATGGCAAAACCCCACTTCTACTAAAAATATAAAAATTAGCTGGGTGTGGTAATGGGCGCCTGTAATCCCAGCTACTCAGGAGGCTGAGGCAGGAGAATCGCTTGAACCCAGGAGGTGGAGGTTGCAGTGACCCAAGATCACGCCACTGAACTCCAGCCTGGGTGACAGAGTGACTCCATCTCAAAAAAAAAAAAAAAAAATGGAGGTGAAGGTGAGCCTGGGCCAGTGGGGCCATGTGGGGATCAGTGCCCTTGCCCCTCGCGGCCGCCCCTCAGCCCAGGATACATACAGAGCTCTTGTCCAGCAGGCTCCTCTGTCAGGCCAGGCCCTCCTGAGGCACCTCCACCGGGAGCCTGTTCAAGGGTGACTTTCCTAGGAACCAGGAAGTGACCAGGCCATGTTGGCGTCATCACCCCGACCTAAGGACTGCAATGCACCAAACCCAGACTGGCTCCCGGGAGGGCTGGAGGAGGCCTGTAGGGGCTTTGGGGCCAGGGCCCTGCCCCATGAATCATTCACACGTGGTGGCCTGGAGTGGCTCTGTTTGCTTTGAGAACACGGGGAGCAGGCTGTGTGTGTCTCAGCTCGATCTTTGCACACTGAATTAGTGTTTATTTCTTACCGCCTGTGCTTGGCCTGGAGGACGGGGCCAGGGAGGACACCCACATCCCGGCAGTTCATCCTGGGAGCGCTTCCCCGGGGCATCAGGGGCCAGTGGGTGTTGGGGGAGGGGCTCTAGGAAATGGGGCAGTCTGGTAGCAGGGGTAGGGAATTGTCCCACAGTACAGATGGGCAAATCAAGGCTGGCCTTGGAGGTTCCCAGAATGCCTGAGAGCACTGGGTGGCCTAGGTGGTGCTTTGGGGCTGTCTGAGTGCCGCCGTTCATCCCGGGTGATGGGCCAGTGACTTCCCCCTGGAGCCTCTGGTTCCTCCCTGATGTCTGCTGCAGAGGGTGGTTGTGCAAATCAGGCATGATGAGTTACCCACCGCCTGACACTTGGGACCTGACGCATAATTGGTGTCCGCCTTCCCCTCCACTGAAGGTGGTGTCTGTCTCCAGGGCCCCACCGCTTGAGCCACCTGTCCCAAGGCCTGAATATCATCTGCAGCTTGGACACCTGTCTAGGGGCGAGGACCCCCAGGGTCACTGCAGAGAGAAATGATTTCAGTTTTAGGGGAAAATCTAGGTGTACGACGTCTAATTCAGTAGCCAGGGACGGCTCCCGAGCCTTGGAAAAGGCTGGTGCAGACAGGCACGCGATACATGCTGCGTCTCGGTGGCTCCATAGGAAAGAAGGTGAAATACCTCAGCTCTGATAACACGGTGTCGACTATTTATTGAAATGGTAATATTTTGGATATATTGGGTTAAATAAAGTAGATGATTAAAATTGATTTCACCTGTTTCTTTATTACTTTTTAAAATGTGGGTACTAGGGCACTAAAATCCCTCATGTAGCTCACTCTCTGTTTCTGTTGGACAGCACTGCTCCTGACTGAGGAACTAGATTGGCACCTGCCTGAGGAAAGAGTGACCAGAGTTTCAGGAGGAATGCCTGCTGCCCGGGCACTGAGGGGCACACACAGAGGAGGCAGGTGCTGTGGAGGTAGAGGCACTGGCGCCCCAGGGCTGGAAATCAGGGGGCAAGTGTGGCACCCAGATGGGGGGCTTGGGCTTCCTGCCCCACAGCTGGGGCTGGGTCAGGCTGTGTGAACCACAGGGACAGAGCAGGGTACTCAGGAGAGCAGCTTTGCAGGCAGCCGGGGCCTGAGGGCCACGTGGAGAATGTAGGTGCCCCGTGTGGCCTCATCACCCAGGATGGTAGGGTCCTAGTGTCCCCCATTTGACCTCTGCGCCCCTCCTGCCTGTCCGGAGGAAGAGCTGGGCAGCCCGCCCTGAGCCTGGTGCTCCTTGGAACTATGCATCATGTAAACAGGGCCTGGGCGCTGGCCTTTGTCAAAGCAGGCAGGGGGCCAGCCCTGGGGAGGTGCACGCCTCAAATTCAGAGCGGAGTCAGCACCCCCAGACCACAGCCCAGAGCCCTGCTGTCCACGCCTCCCTGGCCATGGTGGGCCTTGGCTGCAGCAGTCTCCCACCCCCTCCTCCCCCGTCGCCTTGTTGTGTGTGAATTATTGATGCCCCTCCCGTCCCCTGCCTGGCTGCTGCTGTGACAGTCTCATGGAGGCGGCACTGCCTCCAGCAGCCACACCTCTGGACACAGAAGGCAGTCTGCACACAGGGCCTGCTGGCCTCCAGTGGCTGTGTACCTGGCCTATGGTCCCAGGGATGGTGGGCCTTCCCATTCTCCGAGCCTAGCCTGGGAGCTGGCGGGAGTCGCCCACCGGGAGAGGGTGCCACTGGCTTTGGGCCCCAGAGCGCGGTGTGGCGATTGGTGGTTCACACAGAGCTGGGCTTGTGCGGGCTGCGGGGCACTGGCGCCCACATAAGGGCATTGTTTGCTGAGGTAAAAGGGGTTTTTGTCTCCTTCTGGAGACGGGACAGAGGGAGGAACAATTTCCCCCATTCATCACTAATTCCTCCATTTGAATAGCAGCACATTGCCCCATGTTCAAATAGATGGGCACGGCAGTCCTTCCCTGCCCGCAGGCATTCTGGGCACAGGTGGTGGGCTCCGGGTCCTGCCCAGATGAAGGAGTCACCCTTTGCCACAGTGAGGAATGCCTAGTTTTGTAGAAATGCTCAGAGGGGGTGCATCCCTGGCTGCTTCCCCAAGGCCCCTCAGGACACCTCTCTGCTGCCCACGCAGCCACAGGCTGGGGGCGGGCCCACCCTGCTGCCATCACGCTGGGCCCCGGCAGGCTGGCCTCAGGGGTGACCCTCCTGGAGAGGCCTCCTGGCAACAGCAAGATGGGGACCAGGTGGGGACAAGAGGTCACCTGGGCACCCTTAGATTCCACTTCCAGCTCCAGGTGTGGAGGGTCCATCTAAAACTCCCAGCTTCCCACTGAGCCTCCCAGCTGGAGGCCTGCACCCTGTGAGGCCTGTGTGCTGGGGCTTCAGTGCCCATGGAGCCAGCTGGGTTTCTTCACAGAGTCATAAAGTGCCAGAGCCCGGGAGGGCGTCAGCGGCAACTCCCAGGATTGTAGATAAGAGGAGGCCCAGGAGGTGGCAGTGCCCAAGGTCGCCTAGACTACAGGACCCTATACCTGCACCATCCCTGCCCAGGCCCCACTGCATTCCATCCAGCATGGGTTTGTGTGCCTATGTCTCTTTTAAATCAGTTTTTTTGTTTTGTTTTGTTTTGTTTTGTTTTGTTTTGTTTTTGAGACAGAGTCTCACTCTGTCGCCAGACTGGAGTCCAATGGTGCAATCTTGTCTCACTGCAACCTCCACCTCCTGGGTTCAAGCAATTCTCCTGCCTCAGCCTCCTGAGTAACTGGGACTACAGGCATGTGCCACCACGCCCAGCTAATTTTTGTATTTTTAGTAGAGACGGGGTTTCACCATGTTGGCCAGGATGGTCTCAATCTCTTGACCTCGTGATCCACCTGCTTCTGCCTCCCAAAGTGCTGGGATTACAGGCGTGAGCCACTGCACCAGGCCTAAATCACATTTTTTTTAAGGGTTGTGGGAGGCAGAATTCCAATTGGATCAAAACCCAACTGCCCCCAGTCTCTCTATTCCTTCTTTCCCCAGTGACAGGCGCGTTCTCCTGGCCAGGTGCAGTATGGGGTGGGTGCGAGGGTTGCAGCCAGTCCCTCCCGTGGGCATCAGCCCTTCTGTGGGCACCACCTCCTTCTGTGGGTACCAGCCTCCTCAGGACTGAGCTGGGCGTCATGGTGAGGTCCCCATGCGGAGCGATCCCAGCCCCCAGGTCCCGTCCCTTGGCCTCTGCCAGGGAGAAGACCCTGGACTACTCAGAGACCAAGCCATTGGTGTGAGCCCGCCCCTAGCCAGCCTAAGCAATAAGGAAATTGTCAGTTCCCTCACCAAAACCTCTAGGGCCTTCCTAGGTGGCAGGCACAGATGGATTCCAGGGGATCATCTGTGCCCCCTGTCAGCCCTGCTTTTCCCAGCGTGGGCGACCCTGCACCATGGGCCCAGCAACCCCAGGTAGAGAGTGCCTTCCCAGCCATCGCAGCAAGAGCCCCCGCGTGATGTCCTCGGGTCCAGCTTGGTCACACGCTCTCATCAGTTGCTGTGATGGGCTGACTGGCCAGGCCTGGGGCATGCACTCACCCTGGGGCACCCAGGAAGACTCAGTTGCCCTCACCAGCGGGAGGGGTGTGATCTAGGGGGCAGCAGGAGCCATCCAGGCCCACCCAATACAGCTGCACCAACTCTGGGTCTCTAGGGCTGGGGCCGCTTCTGTGAAGGCTGGGCACAGGCCAGAGACACAATAAACACAGTAGTATTTCTTCCAAGCACTTATCCTCTCCTTGCAATACTACTGTGGTAGAGGGGGCTGGGCGTGGTGGCTCACGCCTGTAATCCCAGCACTTTGGGAGGCTGAGGCAGGCAGATCACGAGGTCAGGATATCAAGACCATCCTGGCTAACATGGTGAAACCCCATCTCTACTAAAAATGCACAAAATGAGCTCGGCATGGTGGTGGGCGCCTGTAGTCCCAACTACTCGGGAGGCTGAAGCAGGAGAATGATGTGAACCCGGAGCTTGCAGTGAGCCAAGATCGCGCCACTGCACTCCAGCCTGGGCAGCAGACTCTGTCTCAAAAAAAAAAAAGTAGGTAGAGGGGTCAGTGTGCCAGAGTGGGGCGGGAGCTGGGCTTACCAAGAAGGTGACCTTTACGCAGAGCCCTGGAAGTGAGGGACTGCGCCAAGGGGACACCCAGGACAGAGTGGAGCAGGAAGAGGGAACAGCAAGTGCCAAGGCTGGGTCACAGCTGGGGCGGGTGGGTGAGCCGTAGGGGCTCACTGGAAGGGCCTGGTGGGCCCAAAGGAGGGACCTGGCTTCCAGTTGGAGTCAACTCAGCCTGTGTGGCTACAGCTGGGATCAAATCCACTGCTTGTGGGGCCAAGGGACAGGCTGGACCAACCCCACCCCGAGCAGCACCTCTGCCCCTGCTGGTTCAGGAGGCATCAGCCCTTGCCCCACCATCCCTGGGATGGCTTCTGCAGAGCCATGGCCCAGAGCCAGTGCCACAGTGGAGATTGGGGCAGGCAGGGAGGGCTTCCCTGAGGTGGTGGTGCTCGGGTTAGCACGGAAGGGTAAGCAGCAGTCACCGAGAGTAGGGAGAGACCATGGCTCAGGGGCCAGAAAGCTGGTGACACCCCTTTGGAGCCCCGTCTCCTCTGGAGCCCTTAATGTTTGATTTGTCACTGCTGGAGCACAAGCCTGGAGGGTAGCAGTCGCCCCCATCCCCACAGTAGTCCCTCACTGGGCCCACCTCAGACTGTCACAGGCTGGGCTCCAGGATCCTCAGAAGCCCCCGTTGCAGTCTGGGAGAGCCTTGTGCGTCGGCAGTGGGTGAGTCATGATGTGAGAAAAGGTGGGGTGCAGGAAACCGGAGTTTCCTTTTGAGCTCCTGCCCCATCCCGGGCATCCGCACCTTAGAACCGTGTTTTATGGCCGTGAGACCCGCTCTGAAAGGAAACGGACGCTCCAGACGGTGGAGTAGCCTCTTCCAGCCACTCCACGGCTCAAACCTGTGTCCTCCCCAGTCAGTAAAACATGGGCCTCAGGTTGTAGGCAGCTCCCCAGAGCGCGTCGTGCCAGGGCAGCTGTGTGGGGTGGTGGCTGCCTGAGCGGAGCCTGGGGGTAGGCGAGACCGTGGTGTCACTGGGGAAGGCAGGCTTTTGCGATCCATGTTGTGCCTCTGAGTGGGCTCTGTGTGTGCGGCGTGAGAAAATAAGATAATGGCAGATATAAACTAGATATAAACTAGTCTATAAACTAGGGCTAAGGGGCTGTTTTTGTTCTGGGTTTTTTTTGTGTGTGGTAAAATGTGTGACATAAAATTTGCCATTTTAACCATTTTTAAGTGTACACTCCAGAAGCACCATTACTTCCACAGCTTGTTCATCCCCCACAACAGAAACTCTGCACCCATTAAGTAATAACGGCCCATTCCCCCAGCCCGTAGAGCCCACTGTGCCTTCTGCCTCTGTGAATTTGCCTGCTCCAGATGCTGTGCAGAAGCAGAATCACTTGCCATCCTTGCCCGTCTGGCCTGTTTCCCACAGCCTCATGTTTTTGTCATCCACATTGCAGCACTTATCCAAACTTTGTTCCTTTTCATGGCTGGATACTATTCCATCATATGAATAGACCACATTTGTGTACTCATTTACTTGTCGGGGTTTTTAAAAATACAAATAATGGGTTGGGCACAGTGGCTCACGCCTGTCATCCCAACACATGGAGAGGCCAAGGTGGGAGGATGGCTTGAGTCTTGGTAGTTTGAGATCAGCCTGGGCAATATAGTGAGACCTCATTTCTACAAAAAAAAAAAAAAAAACTTTAAAAATTAGCCGAGGCCGGGCGCGGTGGCTCACATCTGTAATCCCAGCACTTTGGGAGGCCAAGGCAGACAGACTGCCTGAGGTCAGAAGTTCGAGACCAGTCTGGCCAACATAGTGAAACCGTGTCTCTACTAAAAATACACAAAATTAGCTGAGCATGGTGGCTGGTGCCTATAATCCCAGCAATTTGGGAGGCTGAGGCAGGAGAATCGCTTGAACCTGGGAGACGGAGGTTGCAGTGAGCCAAGATCACCCCGTTATACTCCAGCCTGGGCAACAAGAACGAAACTGCGTCTCAAAAAAAAAAAAAAAAAAAAGAAAGAAAAATTAGCCAAGCATCGTGGTGTGCGCTGGGTGGGGGATCGCTTCAGCCCAGGAGGCAGCAGTTGCAGTGAGCCCTAATGGCACCGCTGCACTCTAGCCTGGGCAACAGAGCAAGACCCTAAAAAAAAAAATAAGCCATGTAAATCAGTCACCAGTATTTTAAAATCAGTTTACATAATGGTACAGATTTCCAGTTTCTTCTAACAGCTTGGAACACGTGGCCATACGAGGTCCTAGCACCTGGTGCCTTATGGGTCTTACCCACCCAACCACTTCCCTGGCCAGACTGGGGTGGCGTCTAAGTACAGTTAGGGGAGGTTCTGCCCTCCGCATGTCAATCCCCAGCCAGGCAGCCGGGGGCACAGCCCTGAGGCAAAGGTCTTGGTAGCTGGAGAGTCGGGGCCCCCGTGTCAGGCATCTGACCTGGCGGAGGCTCCAGGAGCACCCTGAGCAGCGTGTGAGTCTCAGGAGCTCACACCCGGGGAGGGCAAGTCCATCTTCTCGGGAAAACCTGATCGGGAGGTGGGTGATGGGATGATGGGATGTCACCTCTGGCCCCGTGCACGGTGTGGCACTGCAGCCAGCCTTGGGCCTGGTGCCTGTGATGAATGCAGTGACCACTGGCTTGCTGTGTGCCAGGCACGATGCCCACTGAGGAGCAGCCCCTCCTTCCAGAGGAGGAATCTAAGGCCCTCCAAGGTCAAGCAAGTGGTCTGTGAAGGTGGTGTCGGTATGTGAAGTCACACCTACAAGGTGGGTGAAGGATGGGCCCCCGCAGCTCATGGGAGCGGGGGTAACCAGCCAGTATGGGTGTCATCCCTGTCCCCCATGGACCTCAGGTGCAGGGGCTTCTCTGGTGACAGGGTCTTTCCTGGTGGGGCAGATGGCCCTCACGATGACCCTGGGCCAGGTGAAGGAAGCACGAGGGTCCCTGGCAGGGCTGGACAGCAAGCTGGGGTTGGAGGCGTGAATGCCTCCTTCGTAGGGACAGTGGAGAAAAGTGCCAGCCTGAGGTGGCAGCGTGGAACCAGACCTTGAAGGCTGGCTGCCATCTGCTCAGCTGGAGGTATCATGGCAGGCAGATTGTAGAGCCCCAGCAGAGGATAGTGAGGCTGGGCTGGGAGACTGCAGAGGTCACAGGACTGAGAGTGCCAGTGGCCATGGGCCGGACTTTTATTCAGCTGCAGGAAAGCATGGGACAAGGGAGTGAGGATTAGGCCTGGCTCTCACAGGCGGGATGTGGGTGGCCTGGGCGCTGGAGAGCAGCCAGCGGGGGCTGCATGGGGAGCTGGTCTGGTTCCCGGGTGGAGGACAGTGGGCACCCCCATTCTCACAATTCACCTTCCCTGTTACCCACAAGGCTCAGTAAGACACATCTGTCCCCGCAGGAGGTCTGGCACCTTGGTTGCAGTCATTACTTTGTTTCCAGGCCAGCATTCAGTAGGTGCTCAGTAAAGATGCTAAGGAATGTGTTCACTCCAGACTGGGCGCGAGTAGTCTGTGGGGTCCTGGGGACTGCCAGCGCGGGCCGGGACTCCGAGGATGCAGCCAGTGAGGGGCAGCTATGGGCGGGCTTTGAGGAAAGCCCGGAGCTGCCCTGCGGGAGGATGGAGGGAGTGGTGGAGCTAGGCTGCCCGGAGGAGGACAAGACGCCTGGCCCAGGGGACCTGCGGCAGCCGAGGGGGAGGGGTGCACTGCGCCACCGTGGTCTCCCATCCCCCTCTGCCCGGCCCGGCTGCTTGATGGGCAGCCTGGACCCGCCCCGGGGCAGCCGGGAAGCCAGCAATTGGTTGGGGCGCTAGAGCCGCTCGGTCGCCATGGGGACGCTCTGGAGGCGCGCGTGCCCAGTGCCCTGCACCGGGGACTAAATCTTCATAATCTGCCGGCTGGGAGGGTGGGGGTGGGGTCCAGCGTGACCCTGGCCTGGGGGAAGGGGTAGCAGGGTTCGCTGTGACCACCCCTCCCCCATCCACGCTGGGTGCAGGTGCGGAGCCGCCAGGGTCACCCGTGCGTCCCTGGGACCCTCGCGGGTGCTCACCTGACAGTGACCCCGGGAGTTCCCGCGCAGCTTCAGCCTCTGCCGTCTCAGCTGAGCAAGCAGGAGGCCGGCGCTGGAGCTGGGGCTGGGTGGGCAGAGAGGCCTGGAATGTATCTGGAACTGTCTGGTCTCCCGGTTAAAGTTTCCTCCCCGGCGCCCGCAGGCTGGCGGTGCCGCACTCTTCGCGGCAGGGGGCGCCCTCGCAGTGCTTTGCCGAGGCTGCCCACCCTGAGACGCCGGGCAGGCCCACTCGGGGGCCGCGTGCAGACCCCAGACCCTGCAGCCCCGGCTTGGCATGTCCCAGGCCACGGGGCCTGCATGGAGCACGGATCCGGGGGCCACCGTGCCTGTGCCTAGGCTGCCAGGGCTGAGCTGGGCTTGCTTGCAGGAGGGAGTGGATGGCTGGAGGTCACAACAGAGCCATCCTTCCTGCCTTGGGCAGAGGAAGGAGACATTTGAGGGCCCATTGTGGGTAGGGGCTTTGAGAGCTCGAAGCTGCAAGGCAGTGCCGGGCAGCAGGAGCAGGGTGGGTGGGAGGTGTGGTCCTGGGAGCTGGGGAGAAGGGAGAGCCTGGCCGGGCTTCAAGGGCCTCCAGGGCCCTCTGGCAGGCCACTCACTCCTAAACCCCTGGAGCTGGGCCTCCTTTAAGCCTGGACATAACGCTTGCAAGTTTGGGGTGCAGGAAGACCCTCCATGCCCTGCACAGCCCTGCCTGGCCACTCCTCTCCTGATGGCCCCTCTGTTCTGGCAGAGGGGACCCTGTGGCTGCATCAGCTAAGGCTGTGGGCTGGGGCAAGTTGCCTCTGAGGTGGGGTAGCAGCACTCATCCCCACCCAGGGATACTCATGAGGAAGACACAGGGTGGGATACTCTGAGGTGGCTGCAGTGGCCACAGTGCGTGGGATGGGGCCTCACACCCAGGCCTCTCATTCCAGATGACTCCTCCTCTGAGAGTGGCAGCGGCAATGGCTCCTCCACCCTGAACCCTTCCACATCGAGCAGCACGCAGGGCGACCCTGCCTTCCCCGAGATGAATGGCAACGGCGCCGTGGCCCCCATGGACTTCACCACGGCCGCCGAGGATCAGCCCATCAACCTGTGTGACAAGCTCCCGCCGGCCACGGCACTTGGCACACCCTCCTACCCCTCCGATGGCTGTGGTGCCGACGGGCTGCGGAGCCGAGTCAAATACGGGGTGAAGACCACCCCTGAGGTGTGTGGGGCTGGGGGCTCAGTCTATTTCTTTCTGTAGAGGGCTGTTGTGAGGCGAGAATGAAATTGTATACACCCAGAACTTAGCTGGAGCCAGCCCATGTGTGTGACACCAAGCCAGGGTGGTGGCTGTGGCTGGTATGCCATCGGGTTCCTGGTGGAGCTCTGGGATGGGAGATGGCTTGGAGTGTGCCCTCAAGCCAGGCCCCCTTCTCCAAGTCTGGTTCCCCATCTGTGAAGTGGAGCTGATGGTCCCTGCCTTGGTAGAGATGGTAGATGGATATGCATCCCCACGACCCGTCCCCTCCCCCAGCACAGCATCTGCTGTGGATAACAGCAAGTGGCCACTTTTGGCACAGCCAGGTACGAGGCCTCCCACTGCCTAGTTTCTCTGCGTGCCTGTCCCCATTTTATAGGTGGTGCAAAAAAGGGGCAAGGGCCCAGGCGCGTGGGCAGTGGAACTCCTCCTTTGACCAGGCTGATGGAGGGTGGGCACAGCAGGTACCGCTACCAATGGGCATCCCCCCTGCTTCCTGGGGCCTCCCTCACACTTCCACAAGCTGCTTCTGGGCCACAAAGGTTTCCTGCAGTAGTGCCTCTTCTTCAACCTGGGCCTGGGGGCCAGAGGCGCCTTCCTGGAGCCTGCACCTCTGGACAGACTCTTCTCCCTCCCTGGCATCCTGCCCCTATCCAAGTCTGTATGTGGACGAAGTGACAGGCACCAGGCCAGTGACCCTAGGGGACCGACCCCTGTGGGCCTAGTCCCAGGGAGAGAGGCCTGTCAGGGGCCGTACTGTGGGACCAGGTGCCAGGCAGTACACTTCATCCTGGATTTGCTCCTCAGTGAGTGCTGTTCCCCCTGGGCTGTGCCATGGCCATGCAGCCACCTGTTCCCTGAGCCTGCCTTACCTGCTAGATGCCAGCCTCCTTGAGGGCAGGGACAGTGTCCCCAGGCTACTGCCAGTCAGGATCTGAATGAGTAGTTGGGACACATCGAAGGCACAAACTTTCCAAAAGACAACAGTGGTCCTCAGCCATCCCAGAGCAGTGCCCCGAGGCAGGGGCAGGGGACAGGTGGCGTGGGAGCTGAGCCATGAAGGATGAGAAGATGGAGGAAGCACGGGGGAAAAGAGGAAGCTGCCTCTTAAGGAGAGATGGGCAAGGGGGCTTGTCCAGGGAGGAACTCGTGGTGGGAGCAGAGGGCTGGAGCCCTTCTCTGCTGGAGGACAGGAGACTGCTGGTGGAAGCTAGATCTGGCTCCCTTTCCCTTTCTACCCATATATTCTCAAGGGGCCACTGTGTTGTCCTGGTGGGGGTGCAGACAGGAGAAGGCCAGGCCAGGAGCTGCGGGAACACATCCTGCTTAATGGACCTGTCGCCTTGGCTGGCTACCTCGCCCAGCCCATCTGTTCCTCCTCCCGACAGACAGCATGCTCGCTGCTTTGGTGACAGCTCGGTTGTCAGCGTGGGGTTGTAGCCCCTTGGGGATCAGGGAGGAAAACCCTGAAGCCAAAACATATCTTGGCACAAGAGGAGGCTGGCGGGTGGTGGGACTCCTTTCCGTGTCTGCCTTACCCCTGCACACGTGGCAGGTCCTGGTGTGGACCTCTGCTGAGGAAACAGGTGACACCCTCCTAAGTGCTCGGCACCCCCAGGAGCCAGGTCTCTGCATATACTGTTGCAGTCGGTCCTCCCTTCGGCAGCCCAGGGAGGGAGGAGGTGGTAGCATTGCTGTCCCCATTGCACAGATGAAGGGAGCAGAAGAGAGGAGTGACTTGCTCAGGGCCTCGCAGCTGTGGCTCTCGTGGCAGCAGGGCGTGCGTGCCACCCTGGTCCCCAGGCTCACCACCTGTAGGAGACCCAGCAAGGGCAGGAGCAGCTGCTTGGCCCAACCCTCTGCCTCTTGCCCTCTTTTTAGTCCCCCCCCTACAGCTCTGGGAGCTACGATTCCATTAAGACTGAGGTCAGTGGCTGCCCTGAGGACCTGACAGTGGGCCGGGCCCCGACGGCAGATGACGACGATGATGACCATGACGACCATGAGGACAATGACAAGATGAACGACTCTGAAGGCATGGACCCTGAGCGTCTTAAGGCCTTCAACGTGAGCACTGGCCGGAAACAGGTGGGATGGGGATGGGAGCAGTGCCAGGGTCGGCCCTTCCCATGGCCCGTGTCTCTGCAGATGTTTGTGCGTCTCTTTGTGGACGAGAACCTGGACCGCATGGTGCCCATCTCCAAGCAGCCCAAGGAGAAGATCCAGGCCATCATCGAGTCCTGCAGCCGGCAGTTCCCCGAGTTCCAGGAGCGGGCCCGCAAGCGCATCCGCACGTACCTCAAGTCCTGCCGGCGCATGAAGAAGAACGGCATGGAGATGGTGAGTCCCTCCTCCCTGGCCCACGCTTCCCCTCAGCGCCACCACTGACCTTCTGCCACACGCCCAGGATGCCCGGGCCCCTTCACCCAGGGTCTTCCCAGGAGTCCTGGAAGCAAGTACCATAATCCCTGATTTGCAAATGAAGGAACTAAGGCCTAGAAAGGTCCTATAGCTCCATAGACTGAGGCACTGGAGCCCAAACCCCACCCTGTGCCACCCACCCCTGGGGCAGGGTCTCTGCACAAGCCCAGGGCCCCCACGACCCCATGCTAGCTCCATCCCCGTTCTGCCTGCAGACCAGACCCACGCCACCCCACCTGACCTCGGCCATGGCAGAGAACATCCTGGCAGCTGCCTGTGAGAGCGAGACGAGAAAGGCAGCCAAGCGGATGCGTCTGGAGATCTACCAGTCCTCACAGGTACCTGCCACAGCAGCCACTACAGGGGCTGCTCCTGGGCAGCCAGGGAGAGCAGGTGCAGGGAGGGCAGGCCTCAGACGGGTGTGGACTGAGGGAGCTGTGATGGGTGCAGTCGGGGAGGGGCAGAGGGGGAACGGGAGAGCAAAGACGAGGAGAGGAGGTGGGTGGAGGTCAGGGGTGGTGTTCTCAGAGGTCTTCAGACCTCATATGGAAGCCTGGACTTCATCCCGAGACTAGAGGGCCCAGATCAAATAGGCTGACAGTGAGATGAGCAGAGTCGGGAAAAGCCCCCAGCGGGGAAGGTGGCCGGGGGAGGGACAGACAGAATCCTGCAGGTCAAACCACAGCATTGGGTCCCAGGAGTCCTGGGGCCGCAGCATTTATCCACCTTGTGTCCAGGGATGGTAGTTGGGGCCAGCTGCCCCTTGGTTTCCCCAGCGCCCCCCTCTCCTCTCTGCAGGACGAGCCCATAGCCCTGGACAAGCAACACTCGCGGGACTCCACAGCCATCACCCACTCCACCTACTCACTGCCAGCCTCCTCCTACTCCCAGGACCCTGTGTACGCCAACGGCGGCCTCAACTACAGTTACCGCGGGTACGGGGCCTTGAGCAGCAACCTGCAGCCCCCTGCCTCCCTCCAAACAGGAAACCACAGTAATGGTGAGTCGGGGGAGGCCTGGACTCTGGCTCCCTGACCAGCACCCAGTTGGGTCTGCAGAGCAGCCCCCGGCAGGGCAAGGGGTAGGGGGAAGCAGAGGCCTGTGATGGAAAGGGACTGCCTCACAGCACAGGGAGCAGGAGGGGCGGCTCTGGCACCCTCCCACTTCATCGTCTCAGCTGGTCCTTAGATTGGAAGGTGAAGGAGACTTAGCTGGTTAAAGCAAAAAGCTACCGCCCCCTTCTCACCGCCGGTGGCGCTTGCTCCGCCGCTTCCCACCTTCACTCCCGGCGCCTCTCACTGATTCCGCTCCCCCAGGGACCCTGTGGGTGCCGAGTCCCAGCCAAGGGCCTGTTCTTGACCTGAGTTGAATCTCCACAGCCCCATCTCACCCATAGTGACCAAGGCTCAGTGAGACAGCTGCTGGCCTGGCCCAGCTGTGGCCCCGCTGGCCTGCAGGGCGGCTCCCTCCCCAGGCCTCAGCGCAGGGCCTGCCTTTCTAGGTGAAAGCTTTTCTCACCCGGGTGCTGGGCCTCAGTTCTTGCCCCTGCACTCATGGAGCCTACATCTGAGACACCCGGGGTGATGGCGCACACCTGCTCCCTTGCTCCGCTGCTGTAGCTGGGTGATTCAGTAGGTGCTTTTCCGGTAACTTCCCAGGCTACTCTGCGCAGATGGGGCACAGACCATTAGAGGAGACAGCCCCCGAAGAGACAGAGGCTTCCTCATGGAGTCAGGTGCTGCCGTGAGCACGAACTGGAGTGGGGAACCTCAGACCCCTTTACTGTGAGGCCAAGGGAAGCAGGGGAGGAGTGGGGTCAGCCTGGTGGGTCACAGGACCTCTTGGGCCAGGCACTCGGGTTGTGTTCTGTGTGCAGGAGGAGCCCCTGCTAGGTTTTAAGCACAGAAAGGCCTTGAATTGTGTGGTCTGTCATTCTGTCTGCCCTTGTAAGAAGGTTTGAATGGGGAGAACAGGAGGCAGAAGCCGTGTGCTTTGGGGGTCGTTCAGAAGCCAGGGAATGAAGGGAAGAATTGAGGAACTTGAGTAGGTTGGTGAAAGGTGCCACCTGTAAGCTGGGGAACACTGGTGCGAGGTCTTGGCTAAACATGCCTGAGGATTCCCTAAGCCCCTGTCCGTGGCTGCAGGAGACCCCTCACTGTTCCTGGGCAGCAAGGGAGGGAGCTAGTCCCCACCCATGGCAGGAAACCCAGGCCGCCTCCACTCGCCTTGACCCTCCACCCCCGCAGAACCAGGAAGTGTATGCAGGTCCCTGGAAGATTCGTGCCTGGGCTTAACTCCTCATCCCTTCCTAATGCCTCTTAACCTAAAATAAGAGGCTGCCTGGCCCTAATCCCTGAAGCTAAGGCCAGAGTGGCCAGCACAGTGAGAGGTGGAGTGGCTGTCCTAGGTGGGCTCCTTTCATTCCGGGAAGAAAAGCCATCCCATAGCCCTGCCCTCCCTACATGTGGGAGTCTTCGGCCCAGCAGATGAGTGAGGGTGGCCTGGGGTCTGCTCCCTTCTAGCAGCAGGTGATGGTGACAAGCCTCTATCTGGTGTCCACCCAGCATGACCTATCTCAGGGGTGTTGCTGCCAGGTTCCCCTGACCTTCCTAAGGGCCTCTCATGGTGGGGCTGGGCCTGTTTCAGGCCTGCCCCGTTCACACCTGCCCAAGAGGCACAAACAGCAGCCAGAGAATGATTCTTCAGGGAGGCAGCTGGCTCTGCCCTTGTGCATCCTGAGGCCTCAGTCTCCCATCTGTGAATACCCTGGTTCCTTCATGGTGGGTAGGGAGGCCACTGAGGCAGAAATCTGGTCATTTACCTCCTCGCCTGGGGCAGCCCCTGTCCGTGAGCACTAGTACCTCGTCTGGAGAACATTGTTTAGATCCTCCAGCGGTTGAAGGAAGATGACAGGCAGCCACGTGGTTGCAGGGCCACCCAGCTCCACTGGCCTCCCCAGCCTCAGACTTTCAAGTGATTGTTCAATCAGTTTGGTACCTCGGCTGGGCAGCCGTATTAATGGCTCAGAGCTCCTCACTTTGTTCATTATGTTGTCATCTGGAGATGCAAATCAGCTTAGATAGAATCAGGCTCACCCTGTCTTGCCTGGGGTGCTGGGTAACTCATGCTCGCTCCTATCCCTCTACCCACCATACAGTAGTCACTCGGCAACCTGAGCATCTGGCTGTAACCAGAGTCTGCATGGGATGTCTCCAGATCAGATTGGCCACAGGAAACAGGGACCTTCTCCTTTCCAAGCCTCAGCTACCGCCCAGGAGAGAAGGGAGGAAGCTCTGAGCACAGGCATGAACAGGACAGCACTTGGGGAGAGGAGGAGAAAAGGAAGGACCTGAGGCCACTGCTCATGTTGACTATGCCAGGAGGCTCTGGCCACTCCCAAGCGTGATGCAGAGGGGACCAGAGCCACCCTAGAGGGAACCAGACCCTCTCCTCCCCATCCCTCTGGGTCCAGCCCCTGCAATATCCAGAAGCCAGCAGAGGTACTCCTGTTCCCAGCTTCTCAGTCCCCCATTGTGACAACACCTTGGGAGTCAGTGACCTGCTTGGCTGCTGTTTCTAGACACGGCCCCAACCCCTTCCCCCTGTGTTTGACTTTAACAGACTTAACTGTTTCCTTAACTCTCAATTCCAAGGACGCTGTTTAGAAAATAGTTCCTAGGACCTACTCCTCCTTGGTGTCCACATTCTCTGGCCAGAGAGGAAATAACCCCATGTGACAAACTGTCCCATCTTAGGCTCCAGCTTCCTTCCCCATTCGGGGGCTGCAGCAGCTTCCTTTTAGCAGCAGTCAGGTTCCATAGTTTATCCCAAGATGTCGCTTCCAGTCTGGATGCCTCCAGGGACAAGAGCTTGTCCCTCTTCATAGCAGCATAAAAACTGCCATGGAGATGCAATCATGAGTGAATGTGGCCATCAGAACCTTCAGGGTAGTTGGGGGAGTCTCACACCCCCGTGGAAGAGAAAGCTGTGGGGGAGGGCAGAGAACAGAGAAGCTGACCTGGCTGCATCAGAGAAGGCTTCCTAGGGAAGCGGCAGCGCTGCCTGCACCTGCCCAGATTCTCTCTTCTTTGGCTGTTTCTTGCTGTGAACACCTTGCAGGATGCTTTTCAAATTCCAGGAGCTTCCAGGTCTCCTGGGAGCCCACTCAGAAAGCTGTGAAACCTGTTTGGAAGCCCTTCCCTACTGTGCCAGTCTAGGCAGGCAGGCCTCCTGCGGGCTGAGAAGGAGCCCTAGCCTGGGCCGAGTGTTTCACACCTGGCATCTTAGCTTCTGCTCACAGGAGCCGCTTAGTTTTGGCAGATGAGGGCTCTGAGGCCCACAGAAGTTAAAGGATTTGCCAATGAAGTAGCAGAGCAGGACTTGAATCCACACTTGCCCGACTCCAAAGCCAGTAGCTTCTTGGGAAAGGCCAAGAGAGGACAGGGCCTGGCAGTCCCCTCCCCAATACGCACACCCCTAGTGTGTTTTAGAAGATGGCAGGCTCCCTCTTCGCCATCATCATCTGAGGACAAAGGGCAGGCAGTTTCTCCAGAAACCAGTCTGGGTCTTGTCCTGATCGTTCGGCCCACACTCCCTCGTATCCCAGCAGCATGAACCCTCCACCTCACTCAGGCACAGGACTCCTCCCAGGAGGGGGTATTCGAGGTGCTGAGGCTTAGCAGAAAGAGGCTTCACACAGCCAGCCCCTTCCTCCATCCACTGGCTGCCACGGTCCCTCCTGGGGGTGCAGTTATGGCCTGGCCAGTCTGGCCTGTACCTCTTGCCCCAGACAACCAAGGCAGCTGGTCTCTCTCCAGCTGGACAGAAGCACACACAGATGTTTCTTCTCCTGGCCTTTTGTGGCTCCACTCTGAACTCCTCCTGGGCTTTCCCCACACACATCTCTCAGGTGTGTTAGGCCCCTGCCTACCTGCAGAGTTTCCTGCACACCATCTCCCCTTCCAGCCTCGATGTCTGGGGTGGGGGAAGAGCACACAGATAGGTGCTGCTCCTTTAGGCATGCTGGCAGAGGCTTTAGCACTTGGCCCACAGTTCCTCAGTGCTGGGAGTATTTCCCATTCCCACGCGCTGCTCACCACACTGAGAGGCAGATCTTAGGAGTTCCTTTGCCCCAAGTCCTCCTCTTCCTCACCTAAAACCAGATCTTTGCAAGATCACCCTGAGGATTCCCTGAGAACCCTGTCGCCCGCAGGCCCGTTCTAAGCACTAGGGATAGAGGCATTAGGGAGATGGACCAAAGCCACAGACTCCAGTGTTCAACTCACAATGGGCACTAGGCCATAGGTTATGACAGCGCCAAGGAAGACACACCTCCCAGATGCCAGGCAGGGTGGCCGCTCCCTCCTCACCCTACTTCCCTCTTTACAGGGCCCACGGACCTCAGCATGAAAGGAGGGGCCTCCACCACCTCCACCACCCCCACACCCACCCCCTCCAGCACCAGCACCAGCAGGCCCGTGCCCACCGCTCAGCTCAGTCCCACAGAGATCAGCGCCGTGCGGCAGCTCATCGCGGGCTACCGGGAGTCTGCTGCCTTCCTGCTGCGCTCTGCAGACGAACTGGAAAACCTCATCTTACAGCAGAACTGACCCCAGCGGCACCTGGAGCGCACTGCCCTAGGGAAAGAGGCTGTCCCAGCCTGGACCCAGCTTCCTGCCTCACCAGTTGGTACCTTTTGTTTTTGAAAGAGGTGGGATCCAAAAGAGCTGTTTCTAGCCACACTCCAAGCACCTGAGACTTTGGGCACAAGGACACTTTTTTTTTTGGAATCTCACCACACGGGTGCTCTGACCTGCTTGGAAGAGGCCAACGGGGCAGCTCTGGAAGGGTTGGGGGCTCCCCTGACAAGGCGCTGGGGCTGCAGCTCTGTTTAGAATCACCTTCGTGGACCCTGATGTTAGAATCCCACCCCCAGATAATTACCTTTCAAGTCTTAGGTGAGCAGAATTGCATATTTATTGAGAAAAACAAAGTGGACCCTTTCTTCCTCTCCCCTTAGTAATTTATTTTTCTGAAAATGGATTCTTTTGTGTTTGTACAGATTGCTAGTCTGTGTCTGTCTGATCAGAAGGATGTATCCCCATACCTAACATTCCATATCACTACACTGATGTGGGCTGGGGCCAGGGGCAGGGCGGGTGCCAGGCTGGCTGTTCCTCTGCATGCCTGGCGCACCCTGTGGCCACTATCCCATGGCCAGGCCATCCTGTTGCAGATCCCAGTGCTGCCACAGGGACACCACCAGGCACCTCCCTAGGCACCGCCAAGCAGGAGGACCTCACCCACACCCATGGCAAAGCAAAACAAAAGAGGTACCCCCACCCCATTCTCCAGAAGCCCCAGTCCATGGTCACCTGTATTCTACCTCACACTCCAGCGTGGGCTTTTTCCAGGATGTGCCCTGAGCCTGTTCTGAACAGCTGTCACCCCAACTCCCCCACACAATGTGTCTGCCTGGGAGGTAAGTCCAGACTGGGTGTCCAGGAGCTGGAACCCAGAGAGCGTCCTGTCCCTAACCAGCCACTGCAGTCCTCTAGCTCTGGCCCTCTCGGCTGCTTGACGGGACGGACTGCTGGGAGATGGCAGCCGGTCGGCAGGGCCCTTGCCCTCACACCCCGCTGCCCAGAAGCCAGGTCTGAACTTCTGTGCACAGGCCTGGGCCCTAAGACTCCTGCCAAGAGGGGCCGCTGCTTCAGGGTGAGCCCCGGCTGTCAGGCAGCTGTGAGCTCCAGGGCGGACTGCAGCTCCCATCCCCTTGCGCCATGTTTGGAGTAAAGGGATCAACGGAAGTGGAGGAGCCACTTGGGGTTCTCCTAAGACCAGCCCTTCTGGAGGGGCCAGTCCTGGAAGAAACCCATAATCCCTGGAGTGTGAAAAAGGGCAAAAAGAAAAAGCTGGCCTGGTTTCCTTCCTCCCTGATAGGCACTTCCTCTTGCTCAGTGCAATACCTACCAGTGCTGCTAAACCAGGGATTCGCCCAGACCTCAGCAGGCCCCCAGGGCCTCTCCATGCAACACTCCGTAGCCATGACAGCAGCTCTCTGCTGCCCGCCCCTGCCCAGAACTGGCAGAAGCCCTCTGTTGCCTTTCCTCCCTCAGAGCAGCGAGGCCCCAGGGGAGCCAGGGCCGAGTGGATCCTAGGATGGCCACAGAGAGCCACTCGCTCCTAGAACAGGCACCCCTTCCCAAACCAGCTCTTCTGCAGCCAATTGCCTGTTGCAGCTGTGGCCACTGCCTCCCGGCACTGTGGCAGACTCCCCCAGAGGAGGGACAGGGAGGGGGCACCAGTGAAGATGCCCTATCCTGCCTCAGGTCCAGAACTCTGAAAGGTAGGGTGCCTACCCCGTGCTTACTTCCGGCCCCTAGAGGTTGGGGGTGGTCGTCTCTCTCAAGTGGCCTCCAACAACCCACCCAGCCACACCACCTCTGCCTTCCATCTGACCAATCCCCAGGCCTCTGGTCAGGGCCAGGACACCTGAGACTCACCCTTAGCACAGCACAACCTCCAGTGCCCAAGGCCTCTCCCACACCCCAGCCATCCACACATCCAGCCCCACCTGCTCAGTACTACTCCCCTCAACATTTGAATTCGTGTAAATATTTATTTTTGTGTGTGAACAATACTACAAAGTAATCAGTGAGATCTTTTGCAAAATGTTACCCCAGGCAATTTGTGAGAATCTTAATGTTAAAACCTGGCAGAGACAATCGCCACCCTAGAATTCCTGGTATCAGTTACTTAACATGTCACTTCTCCCAGAGGCAGTACCCAAGCTAGATGTGGACCGTTTGCATTTCTTGGCAGACAGGAGTGAGAAAGACTGGGGAAGGGGCTCCCTCCCGCTACCCTCATAAGGATTAGATCTAAAGATCAGCATAAGCTACAGTTTGAAATCACGTTTTTCTGAGTTCAAGCTGTTGGAACTGACCACCCTCTAGCCTGCCTTAGTACTGCGGCAAGAGCATAGATTCAATGTGTTTTCAAGAGAAAGGAAAGAATATGTCAGTGGTTAAAGTCCATTGGGCCTCCCAGGCCCCTCCAGGACAAGGGATTTCATCATGTTGACCCCACCTCTTGGGTGGGCTCCTCCTTTCCAGTGAAACTACACCTGAAGCCCTGGAGATGGCAGAATCAGGAGCAAGTTTCTGCATGGAAACGGGATTCCATTTAGCTGGCTCAGTCAGGGAACTTGTTCTGTTTTGCTTTTGTTTTAAAAGATACAGCTTCAACCCCTTCCCCCTACTCCTGACTTGGAGGGCACCAAAGAGCTGGTTCTGATGAACCAAGCTCGCTGCTGTCTCACCCTCACCGGAGAGACTGCCTTCTCCCAAAACGAGCTCCCAAAGCCCTGTCCCACAGCCATTTAAAAATCTTCTGACGGGCCTCAGGGCACAAAGTAATCATTTGGGATCCTAAGTTAAAAAGGAAATGCAAGAGTAGGATACTCCAATTCCAGAGTCTTTGCAGGGGCTAATCCCATGAGAAGGGCAGCATCAGAGAAGTGGGCATTGGTCTTAGTGGTGGACCATCAGGTAGACAAGTGATAGTGTGTGTAACCCATCTGAAACTCATTTTACCGTCGCCACTCTTACAGAGGACAGTTTATTCCCAAGGACAGTGCTGACAGGGAGGGGGACAGGCAGGGAGTTAGGAGGGTTTTCGAGGATTTCAAACAGGTGGAACCCATCCATCCCTATTCCCAAGGGCCACTTACAACTCCAAGGGTGGTTATAGGATTAACTACCAGTTCATTTTCAAAATGCTGCTTTGAACTCAGAGGGTTGATACTTTTAATTTGTAATTTTTTGTAAAACTTTTTACAAAATAGTAAAGTATTTCACCAGAATACCAGTTTCAATCCGTCCATGGTCTGATTTTTATATAATTTAGTGGTGCTTTAGAAACTTTGTTTTTGTTGTTTCTGAGCTAAACAGCTCAATCCTTTTTCGCCTGTATCTACCTAAGACCAATGTGAACCTTTGTATTTTTGCTCCTAATTTTGGACTCAGTGAAAGTGTACTGTTTACATGTACAGATGCCCCCTGTCCCTGTGTGTTCTGCAAGACTTGCTCTTGAGGAGGAAGATGCACCTCACTAAGCTCATCTGCTTAGCAAAGCCACAAACAAAAACCTCTCACTTTTTACCTACGTTTCCACCTAAAAATACAACAAAAAACCTACACCATATAGAACTCAGATTGGCTGAAAAACTTTCCACCTGGTAGATGGCCCATATGCCTCTATTATGTGGTCCATTTAGGAGCAGGAGTCAGAAGAGAGACCTCCTATTGGCTGCTGGTGGGTAACTGCATGGACAGAGGAAAAGGGAGGGCAGGACTTTGCTGCAGAGCTATGGGATGAATGTAGTTCTTCCCTGGGCAGCCTGGGAGTGGGAAGGTCAGAATGACTCACGTGGCCTTCAGGATCAAGCCAACCAGGATTTAGGGACAACCCAAGAGGTCTTTAGTCCTCTGGCGTGATTTAGACATGTTTTGGAAGAGCACGAGTTCCGTATCTGAGATGAGATGTTAAGACTTTCAGTGCAGACAGTACAAGCCATTTCTTCAGGGTTCCTCTGGGGGCAGCTCCTTCATGAGGTCCCACCTCCGGGGAGGGGCACAGGACTCCAGATAGTAAGCACTTAAGGCAAACAGTGGATGGCACCAACTTTTAAAGGTGACTCTTTGTTAATCAATGGCTTCACCTCTAAATTATATTTTTACAGATAATGCACCTATGCAACTTAACGTGGCTCTTCTAAGCAGGTGAGGACTTCCTCCTCAATGCTCTCTATAAAAATCATTTGTGTTCTATATAGTGAGTTTTACCAGTAAATGTGGCTTAATATTTTAATTCTTAGAATGTGTCTTCTGTACGTGATGCGACTAAATTCTGTTTTGTTTGTGGAATGACTAGCACAGGCCAACTCCCTCTCTCCCTCACTTAACAAAAGACCAATGAGCTGTTAATCGAGCTGTTATCTCCATGGTATTACTTGCTAAATGCACTGATTTCATAAGTATGTGGAATCCTTTTCCTTTTGAATCTGTATATCATATATAAGACTGAATCTACTTAATAAACACTGAACAACAAACTGAATGCTCTGCTTCCACTGTGTCCTATCAACAGCAGCACCACCTGCCACTTCTCACCCTTCCTCATCTAGTCTGGCACTGAAACATCTTTCTACTAGTGGAATCTACTAGCCAACAGTATGGCACACAGAAGGTCCTCAGTACATTTTCCAGAACAAATAAACCTGTAATTCCAGCATCTCATCTGTTAGAAAGGGAAGGAAATGAAACTTTCCCAGGCGCCCTTCAGTTGCTGAGCACATGCAGAGCTCTCATGCACCCTTTTAAATCTCAGTTCCCTTACCCGCCACACGCAGACACACAGGCACACGGAGTACACGCCCTGCTGAAATTCAGTGACCAGCAACAAACTTGCTTTTCCACAACCTCTCACCCTAGCACGTGGGCAATTGACTGAAACCAAATTCCAATAATAATCCCTAAGTGCTAATTTGGAAAACTGAGCAAACACAATCTCTGGTTCTGAACCTTCGGTGCTTAACATTCCATTCTATGCAAAACCCTGGATCCCACCTTGAAGGAAACAAAAGGGCTACTTTTTCCAAAGATACTTATTTGTGCTGATTTTTTTTCATCCTATATATGTGGTTTAGGTTAAGCTTTAAGGAAAAGTTGTAGGAATATGGCTGGGAACAAACGTGATCATGGATTTAAAAACTTTAGGCATGTTAAAAGCATACATTTTACTGCTAAAATTCTGTGTGTGTGTGGGTGTATATGTGTATACATTTATGGGACTTTTTTTTTTTTTTTTGAGACGGAGTCTCGCTCTGTCACCCAGGCTGGAGTGCAGTGGCCGGATCTCAGTGCAAGCTCCGCCTCCCGGGTTCACGCCATTCTCCTGCCTCAGCCTCCCGAGTAGCTGGGACTACAGGCGCCTGCCACCTCGCCCGGCTAAGTTTTTGTATTTTTAGTAGAGACGGGGTTTCACTGTGTTAGCCAGGATGGTCTCGATCTCCTGACCTCATGATCCGCCCGTCTCGGCCTCCCAAAGTGCTGGGATTACAGGCTTGAGCCACCGCGCCCGGCCTATGGGACTTATTAAAACCTTTTTATTTATTTTTTTAGACAGTATCACTCTGTTGCCCAGGCTGGAGTGCAGTGGTGTGATCTCAGCTCACTGCCTCCAACCCTCCAGGTTTAAGCAATTCGCTGCCTCAGCCTCCAAAGTAGCTGGGATTACAGGCGCAGGCCACTATGCCCGGCTAATTTTTTGTATTTTTAGTAGAGACGGGGTTTCACCATCTTGGCCAGGCTGGTCTTGAACTCCTGACCTCGCGATCCACCTGCCTTGCCTCCCAAAGTGCTGGGATTACAGGCGTGAGCCACCGCGTCCGGCTAACCTTGATTTTTAAATAATGACATAATCCCTTTTCTCATAGAAATTCCGTACAGTAGCCAAATATATAAAATGGAAAAGGGCATGACCTTGGGGCTGAGACTCACTGAAGACAGGAGGAGGTCCGGGCACAGAAGATGGCCCTTGATGCCTCCGTTTTCCCATGGATGTGGGGAATCAAGGCGCAGCAAATCCTCAGTTAATACCACGGAAATTCCTTGTCCTGCCTAAAATGATCACCACTGAGACTGCTCAAACTATTAAGACTATTAGAAACCCACAACCTGGGACAACAGCTCCAGAACACAGACCCCGTTGGCCTGCTGGCCAGCCCCGCAAACACTTACCTCCTTCCACAGGAAATGCTGCTGTTCCACCAGAGCACTGGGATTCCCGCTCGCTGATTCCAGTCTGGCTTCTTTAAACAGGGCTCCACACCACTGTTGCTAACAGTGGATAAAAGACTTCGTCAAATGGGAATGTCCCCTCAGAAGAGTGAACTAAAATGTACTCAACGACAAAACAGGCAAAATCTCCCTTTATGAAAAACAACTTAAAATGCGCTAGGGAAGCGTAGTAGTAACATTTCTTTGCAAGAAGAATCCTTGCAAAATCCTATCTTCCCTTAATTGATCTTTTGTATAAACACAGATTTTATTAGGTTTATTCTCAGCCGGTAGTTTTTAAACACAGGGCCCCAGCTGCCTAAGGAGCTGGTAAATCCTGACACAGTACGCAAAACTTTGTGAGGCCAGGTGTGCTGGCGGCAAGATTGCTTGAGGCCAGGAGTTCAAAACTAGTCTGGGCAACAGTCTCTACAAAAAATTTTATTAGCTGGGCGTGGTGGTGTGTGCCTGTAGTCTGAGCTACTTGGGAGGATGAGGTGGAAGGATCACTTGAGCTCAGGAGTTCGAAGCTACAGTGAGCTGTGATCATGCCACTGCACTCCAGCCTGAATAGAGTGAGAGTCTGCAAAAAAAAACCCCAAAAAGCTTTGTATGTGCATTCCATGGGGGGAGAGTTCCCAAAAAAACGATTAAGACCCACCCACATCAGGTAACACAGCACTGACAACTGTTGTTCTTATAAGGCGTTCGTCTACGGCTTGTGGTAGAGATGTTCATTCTAGGCTTTCAAATTTACCAGAGACAATAGGAAGCGTGGGGATGTTGTCCAATTTTGGAGCAATCTCCAAAGTTCCACATCCTGCCCCTTCCATGGCTTCAAACACCACCCACACATAAGGGCAACACAGCCTGGGTCCCCTCCTCTCCGGGAGACAGGGCAGGCAGATGCTTTGGCCATCAAGACCCCTGATGGATGCAGGTAGCTCTATTTAGCAGGCACACATACCCACACACCCCTCTCTCTAACACAGTCTTACAGCAGGCTGGATAGCAAATAAATGACACCTTGCCAGGCCAATACCATTTTTCCTATATTCTGAAACATTATTTTCCCTGTCCTTTGGACCATGAGCAAAATAAGCCTTCCTGACCAAATATTCAATCTAAACTCAGGACTACACCAACCTTTGGTCAGGTCTGTGGCCTGAGACCAAAAGCCAGGGTCCAAAGGGACTTCATACCCTGCATCACCCCTCAGCGCAACGGGCACAAGGCCTACATCCTGACAGCTCCTTTCTGGAGCAAGAGTGAAGTAGGTGGCAGTAGCTGTCTAGATTTCTACTGTAGTTCACCTATTACTTGTCTTGGCCTGCTGTGAACTAACAGTCATCATGTCCTAGGAGGCAGGCACTAACAACCTCGTGAAGTAGGAACTATTACACCATTCACAGATGATAGTTGGCAGCCTGGTTAAATAACATGACCCAAGACCACAGAGCTGGCGTGTCGCAGAGGCTGTACTCTAAGAACTCACTACATCATTCTGCCTCCCTGAGGAGAGGCAATAGGCACAGGAAGGTCCCGATCTGGGACCCTAATGCATTCTGAGCTCCTGCAGACGTAAGTGGGCAAATGGGTCCTGTGACACAAGGACACATCACCACCACCAGGCAGTTGCTCAGTCACTACAGGGCCTCCGAATCATCAGTTCTCAAAACTGCATGTCGATCAAACAGCAGCACTACAAAATGGCAGCTTGAACTGCCCAAAGGATATCCCACCACGAAGTGTTTCCTCCAATTCACAGGAAAAAATAAATGAATAGATGTTTAAACTCCCATCATTTGGTCTTTTGGCTTATTTATATACTAATAAAATTATTTCTGATAAGCACAAAGTCAATGTATTTACATACTCTAAGAGACGTCTGAGGACTTCTCAGTCAAGAAGTCAATCCCTGAAGCAGGCCTTCTACTCAGGCTCACTCAACCAGCATCAGACACCCCACCCTGAGCCAGCACCTTCCTCTCACTGCCACCAGAGGCTACAGAAAGAGGTGCTTGGGGTTAAAGTTTTCCAAGGTCAGAGCTAGTCACCCACCTACAGAAGACCACTGACCATTAGGAAGCCACTTGGCAACCTCAAGCTCGGTGAAGCTGTTTGGACGAGCTGCTCAGAGGGATGTCACAATTTATGACTCCCACTCACCAGGGGAAACATTCTCATTGCTCTCGGTAGATTGATGACTGCAGTCTATGTGGTGAAGTCCGCCAAGTCATGAACAGCTAAAGACCAGTGAAGCTGCCAAGTCATTCCTTTTGGACTAACCTCCCAAAAGAAGAGCTCCAAGTATAAGAACAGTAGCTCCAGAGCCAAGGTGAGGACAGCTGGCGTCTACTCCTTCCCTTCCAGCTCAGCACTTCAGCTGACCTTCCCACACCAGCGAGGCAGCCACAGATGACTGAGACCACAACTGCAGGTTGTACAGTTTATTGTTCCAATACCACAACAGACATACAGAAGCAGTGCTTTCTCTGGGCAGCCCCCATGGACCAGATCAGCGTCAAACTGTAACCTTGAGTGTCCCCAAAGGTTCCAGCAGAGGGAAGAGGACTGGACGTGCTTGGGCCCCTGTTCCCGGTTTTTGGTAAACAGACACTTAAGTTGGCAACTTTGACTTGGCCAATACTGCATTCTAAATCACATCATTCCCAACTTGTCACTCATGCTTCAGATGACGAAAATGCCACATCAGATTAAATGAGAAAAAAACCTTTCAGACTTGTTGAAGTCATACAAATTTTATACTTGACCTAAATTAAGCAAGGACCCTCAATTCTGTAGTAAGTCGAAATACAAGATATAAGGCAGGAAACAAGGCAAAGGGAAAACACACACAGGGGCATCTACTTGCTGGAAACATGGGAGAGAGGCAGGAGCAGGCATGGCTTTGTTTCTTCCCAAACCTGCCCGATGTCAAAAGTACGTCAAAAGGAGCCTCACAGTCCTAGGAGAGCCTGGTTCCAGGTATTGCTGTGACAGGTGGTGACCCTGGAGCCAGATCTGGAAGGCCTTCCTGGGGGCTGCCCAGGGAACTCACCCATGAATCCAGAAGCACTTAACACTGGTGGTGGTGATTTGTCACATATGGCAGCGAGCAGCCATTAAGGCTGTAGGAGGAGAGATGTGAAAAGCAAGATGAGTTTGCTTGGCGGCGTGTGGGCAGGCTGACTGTGGCTCTGCAGGCAGCAGCAGGTTCACCCGGTGACCCAACAGGGCATCGGGCAACCTGGCAGGTCACAAGTCAATCATATCACCCTCACGTCGAGCAGCACAGCACTCAGTGGCTCTGACAACAGGTGTAGAGAAGTAGATTACACCACTTTAATGCAATGATGCTGAAGATGTAAAATTAGAAGAGACGTTCATGTTCTCTGTACAATACATCCATTTACAGAATCAGCCAGTACTGTGTACAACATATAAATACATGATAAAACATTAGAGGTGCATAGAGCATACTTACAGAAGCCAAAAAGTTCACTTTATACATCCAAGAATAAAGAGTTAAAAATATAAAAATATGAAACACACACTGCTTTGAAATGTAAAATGACTTTCACATACACAGGTGCGTGGAGATGCCCACTCCCATAGGGTCCAAAGTGACAGGGAAGATGTCAAGCAGAGGAATTCACCTGCAAACGTCTGGACAGCTGACTCACAAGGTCTACAGATGGCATTTTCATAGGAAAGACAACCCTATTCCCCAACCCCATTGTCCAAGCAGAGCTATTCAAGGTTCCAAATGATCCTGTGGGCTAGTGGATCACACGGAAACAGAAAAGTTCCAAATTTGCTCCGTCAACTGGCAAATGACTCAACTGTGACCCTAAGGTCAGCACGTGCACCAGCCCCCTGGTGGGCAATGCTGGGAGTTACTTTAACCCAATGCTGCCTTCTTTCCTGGCCATCAACTCCCCAAAGTAGAAGAAGAAAAGATGGCAGGGAGGGGGCAGTGGAAGACTGGCATTTCTACTTAGTTCAGGTAAGTTAATTCCCTTGATGGAGAATGCAACCTTCTTGCTTCAGTTTCAAGTCCCTCTGGGAGTCAGGCAGTCCCCCCACCACCCACAACCCCACTCCATGCCACATCAGGCTCTGTCTGCAGGAGAGTTCAGGCTGGCTGGCCTTGGGCAGCCCAATGGGTTATACCCAGGAAACCCCTCCAGCAAGACCAGAAGGGTCAACAAGAGACAAAGGCCTTTAGCACTATAAATTCTGGGGGAAGGCAAGAGTGCTTCTGCCTAAAAAGAGTATTGTATCAATGATATTCTGTATACAGATTTAAGATCAATCATTATCAAAATACACACACTAAATATACAACGTTTCCCATGGCCATAATTTATTATCTCACCACAAGGCACAATACACAGAGCTTTGAGGGTCCAATACAGTCATCATGACAGAATGCACCGCAGCCTTGGCACATGATCATGGCTTTCAGGCTGCACGCACACTGGAGTGAGATGCTTTCCACTGTGCTGCTGTCAGTGAACATTTGCAAGGAAAGTGATGCACTGTGGCTCGCACCAAACTTTGCTTTGTGGCTCAGCTGCACCACACTTCCAGCAAGGCCTTTGGGAAAGGTGGGAGAGCTGGAGGAATAATTAAAGCTGGTGGAACTCAGCTGGAGTTTAGAAAGCTTCCCATAAAATGCCTGCTTGATGCTGAGTTGGGAGGGGAGAGAAGGTGGCTCCAGAGGCTCACTGAGCCCCTTCCCTGGTTCTTGGGGTAATTTCCAGAAGGGCAAGTCCATGACAAAGGGCATCCCTTGCAAGTGACCCACCAGTTCCAGGGGACTATGCCCAGTAGCTTTCCTGTTCTCGGCATTTGCCTTAAGAGAACCCCCCACAAAAGTCTTCTCATTCTTGATGCTGCCAACAGAGGCATGTGGCTTCGGAGCCCAGTCTTCCCTTGGAGTCTGTACCCCACCAGACATGGAGTTTGTGCTTGGTCCCAACTTCCCACTGGGAAAAACTGGAGGGATCTCAGCAGGCAGAGGCATTGGGTCTGCAGGCCTGGGGCACTGAAGGGTTGCAGCCACATTCCCAGAGCCAAAAAGCTTCTTCCCTTGGCCTGTAACATTGCTCTGATCACCCAGGGCCCGACCTGTCTGCTCTGGACCAAAGGAGATCACATTTGGAGATGAGAAACGAGGTGTTCTCGAGGTAGTAAGATCTCCTGGGCTCTTGCCTGGAGCAGCATTTGAATTACTGTCCTGTGACACAGCACAGACTTCCTTTTGATCTTCACAACTAAAGGAAGAGAACTGCTCTTTGGAATCCATTTCTTCCAGTTTCCTAGAGGAAGTAATTGGATTTGTCACTGGATGGAGGGAGTCAAAACTTGGGACTGTCTTGGAATTCTTTTGGGGTGCTCCAGGAGCCTGGGTGACCTCAATCCTGGCAAGCCCAGGGCCTGTTTCATAGCTATCTGGTAGAAGAGGCTCCTTCAAAGCCCTTAAAGAAATGGGGCTGCTTCCACCAACCATGCCACTGTTTTCTTCAAGACCATGTAAAGATCCCAGGCACAGGGAGCCATGGCTCTGCTCGTTTGTAAGCGGTACTTGTGGGGCTTCTGGCGTGCTGTCATCATGGGCCGGTGGAAGGACCTTCTCTAGGGGCAAGTTACCCTGCAGCAACTGCATCACAAGTGGGTTAGTGGCCTCCACTGAGGACCCAGGCCTGGACAGACACATGGCTCTTGGCTGGTACTCAGTATTGGCCAGCAGTAGGGAATCTGGGATCTTTTGGCGGACCGCACATACTCGAGACACCCAGCTCTGAGGAGCAACCATCCCATCTGTCCTTGTAACCAGACGCAGGTCACCATTCACCTTGGACAGTGAGGCAGATTGGTTCCAACTGGGTTTCTCATCCTTGTTCACCGAAGATCCCTTTGTCACTGCAGCTTCACTACTGTCAGCCTCACTGCTGTCCTCTGTGAGGTGACCTTCAAAGTCAGAGGCTGTATCTGTGGACTCACTGTGAGGACTCAGTGCTTCAGAGTCTCCATTGATTTTCAGCTTTTCAGCGTCTATCTGTTGACAGTAACTACCAGTGCTGTCATTGCCTCCTCGAGATGGCACAGTCCAGAGTGAAGTAAGGCTATCAGTAGGATCTAGACCCTCGTCGGCTGTCAAATCCCCAGGCAATGCAGGAAGGGTGGGAGGAGCTTTCTCCCACTCCTCTCCAACCTGGGGCTCAACAGATGGTACATGTCCTCTGGATTCTGGTTCAGGCTGTTTCACTACGTCATCATTCGATGGGATGGGCATCCAATGCACAGAACTGTTAGAAACGAGAGCCTTGGTTTTCAAGTTTTCTTGTCTAGTATCACTTTCCCTCATAGGAAGGCATGAGTCACCAAGACCTAATTTGTCATCAAATGGTCTGTTCTGCAGGCAATCAGTTGATGAGGATTCAGGTGTAGAACTGGGGGTCACATTTACAGGATCCTTCATAGTGGGATGACTGTCAAGAGTCTGGCCAGTTCCTTTCTCTAATGTATCATCTCCCACTAGAGACGGAATAGGACCATTGTCTGTGGGAGTGGTGGGTCCTCGCTCCTCATCATCACTTTCCCAGGAAGTGGTGCCAGACTCACATTCAGTTTTAACATCCGGATGCAACTGAGGCTGCTCCACTAATCTCTCAGCTACTGAGGTTTGGGAGGACAGTGGGGGCAAGGCCTGGCATGGCTGGTCCCCAGTGGGAGCAATGGGGAGTTGGGAGGCATCTCCCAGCCCATCTCTGAGTCCAACTGAAGCTCTCTGTAGTAGGCAGTTTTCCTCCTTTCTCAGAGAAGCCAGGTCCTCTCTCCTCGCTCTGGACATGGCAGTTCCGGCCTGGGTATGCTCCCCATTTAGAGGATAAGGCGGCAGTAGTTGTGTTCGCTGTAGATCTGACGTACACTTTCCAGGGGTGCTCGGGCCTCCCCTGGGCTCAAGGTGGCCACAGGCCTCACCACCATCACCACTGCTGCCGCCTCTGCCACCTCCCTCATCGGTGGCCCCGCTGCCACCTCCACCCGGGCCACCCCCCCCTCCGATGGCAGTGGTGGCCGCCTCTCTATGGCAGTCATGACCTCTCGCCCCTCGGACCTGCAGAGCACGGGCTTTAATGTCTGCGAGGGTCCTGGCGCCAGTCCAGCCCCGGCAGGAGGACTCCGTGGTGGGGATGATCCGGGGGCATATCTGGTAAGTGGGCTGACCTTTAACCACCCAGGGTGGTTTGATACGTGAAAGTTGAATCTGCAAAAAAAGAATTAGAAAACAGTTTTAACTGACTGGGTGATCTGACCTAGGGACTGTAAAGCAAAACTAGGATTCTAGTAGCTTAAGGGTCATGGCATACAGAATCAAATAATTTCCTTAAAACAATGAAATCATCATAGTAAAATGGCTGCCATAACACCACACCATTCAGAGAAGATTCTGCTCAAGGGCTGTTATATGCCACACTTCTAAATTTAATTTCTGGTGGGACTGTGTGAGTCACTACAGCAAAGAACCTAACACTATCTTAAAAAGATTTTAAAACTCCAAAGGATTTTGACCTCTGGAGATAACTTCAACAGAGTGAACAAAAAAGTGAGGAAGAAAAGAACCTATCTCACTAAACTTTAAGGCTGTCTCAAGAAAGCCTCTCATAAAAGGCTCTACATTCCCACATAATTAACTTCAAGGCCCCAGAGTTAAGGGCTCTATAATCTCATGACTCTCAAAGAAAACCTGGCTCCAGGGCAGCCAGGAATCAAACAGTCTCCTACCCGGATGGGCGGGACTTTGGGCTCCTCTTTAGTGGGCTGTGGCTTTTCGGTGTGAACACTTTCAATTGTGTTACGAAAGGACTGACGATCTTCAAGCCGGGGCTTCTTTTCGGGAAAGGATGCAGAGGCCGCCTGCTCAAAGGATTTCCTCTTCTGATCCTTGGGCTCCTGATCCACAGTCTCCCGAGGCAGACTAGGAATTCTGTCTGGAGATGCAGAGGCACGTGCCAAGTTGTCTGGCTCAGTCTGGATCCGAGAAGCCACAGACTCAACTGGGAATTCGGGACCCTCTGGGTCGGGTGCTGCAGAGGATGTGCCTGGCAGATGGGGACTGCTCAGCCCTGCTGGGTCAGTCTTAGCCTCCCCATCCTTGTAGAGGGGAACATCTGAGGCCACAGATTTTGCATCCTTAGCAACCCCTGCTTGTTCTGGCTCCTGTTTTTTGTACAGATTCCTCCTGGCTCTGGTTCGGAGATCTGGCCGAGAACGTTTCTTAAAATGCCCATCTCGCTGTCGGGTGGCTGGACCACGCTGTGAACGCACTGATTCTCCTGGGACACACAAGCCACTTTTGATTTCGGCCTCCTCCTGGCCCACGTTCTGCTGCAATGACTCTTCTTTGGTCAAACCCAGCCTGCAAATCAAAATCACACCATCAGTTTCAGGCCAGAGTGGACATGTCTCTTTTATTTCTATGAATAATATGGACCCAGAAACATAGATATCTCAGAACAAAATAAATCTGCATGGTGCATAACTCTAACCACAGAAAAACTTCTGTTAGCTTCACTATGAATGGCATTATGATAAATGACCCAAGTGTCACTGCAATCTCCACACTGTTGTCCAACATGTAAGTAATACACTACTTTGAGACCATCTACCTCTAACCCCTCAAAACCCCAGACCAGGACTCATAGCTCCAACTGCCTTACTTCTGTCCATAGTAGTCTTCAAAGAACTTTTCTTTCCATTGTTCCACCTTCTTTTCCTTCTCCATTTCCTGTCGTATCCTGACTTGCATTTCATGAGTAAATTCGCCTAGGGAGAAATAAACCTCTTCTAGTAAGTGCATTCGGGATATTAATGTCTGTCTTATGGACAGCTGAATCTCCCAGTTTTAAAACATGTCTCTTCTAGAGGCTCTCTCACATCACGTTCTTACAGGGACAGAGCTAACACGTCTACTATAAGGGAAATTCACTCTTCCCTAAAGTCAGACCAAGCAACTCCTTGATCGAAAAACCAAAACAACAAAAAAAAAGAACCATTCTTATTTCCCGTGTAGACAAAAAGTTAACATAGTAGGCCTGATTGTTTATTCTTAGAAAGGCCTACTTAAAAGAACAGCTGTTGGCTGATATCTGGGAACTTACGATTTCAGGAGGGTTCCCAATCACCCTAACTGATGAGTTGTTCACTGTGCCTAAATTGTTTATGCAAACAATATGGCTTATGCTGAACACCTGCCTTCCTTCTGGGAATCTGGAATCTCGGTATGTGCCAAGCAGTGGCTTCCTACATGATCTGGCCTTGATAAAAACCCTGGGCACCAAGTCTTTAACAGGTTTCCCTAGTAGACATTTCATACATGTTGTCATAACTTGTTGCTGTGGGAATTAAATGTGTCCTGTGTGACACCACTGAGAGAGGACCTTGGAAGCCAACACATGGTTTCCCCTGGACCTCACCCCATGTGCCTCTCCATTTGCTGATTTTACTTTGTATTCTTCTGCTGTAATAAACCACAGCCCTATACATGTAACTATATGCTGAGTCCTGCTAGCGAATCATCAAACCTAGGGGTGTTCTTAAGAACCCTCTCAACACTTTCCCTACAAAATTAAATTAATAGAAGCTAACAATCACTCCAAGTGACAATGCCTAAAGACAGAGCATGATGGAGCTTGTCAACTCCACAGTGTACTTTCCTCCACCCTTCCAGACGATGCCATGATTACTGGAATAGGTGTTTATAGTTTTAATGATAAAAAGGAGATGAAGAATGAGTATATACATACAATATAGTGAAAGTCTAAACCTAAACACTCTGTTATTTCTTCAGAGCTATGTGGCACATTAATACCCACCACATTTATTGGTAATGAGGAAAGCCTGTCTTATACTAAATAACCCTTTGAGAAGAAAGAGCTTGGATTTTAAGTACCAGGAGACATGCAATACCACACAGGTCAGGTGCATCGCAAGCCGTCTGAGATGATCAAGTCTACGTACCATCAGCCAGGCGCTCCCGCCAGCTCTGAGCCGCATGGGTAAAAAACTCGTTATTCAGTGCACTGCTGCTGAGACGCAACAGGCCATCTGTCCCCACCTAGAAGGATCAAGGGGGAAAAAAATCCTAATAAATAAACTTAAAAGAGAACAGAAGCCCATCCAGAAAGAGGCAAAGGGGAGGCTCCCCATGTGCACCTGTCTGTCTACTTCAGGCAGGAGGAAGAGGAGCTGCTGCTGGAAGTGTGATGGTAAGGCATGGAAGGTCCGAGAGTTGATCAGGGCCCGGAGGTTGGTGTTGACAAGAATGGACCCAGGTGTCTCAAAATCTATTTCTTCCCCTCTGTTACGCTTCATTTGACCTATGATTTTTGAAGCAAGAAGCAGCAAGGTATAGATTTCAGCTTTTTAAAAGAAAAAAGCAAATGCCAACTGATGGGAAAACTTTGGTGACAGCACCCAAACTACCCACAAGTTATCTGCACACAATCTGCTCAATCCATCCTAACCTGCATATTACAATTGTTCTTTCCAGGTTACTGTCATTGCCATCAAACCTAGGAGAACACTTGGGGTTGCATCCCCTCAGACAAAACTCTGTACCATGCTGTGTCACAGCCTGAAAAGGACACTTCCCACAGAAAACCAGGCAAGGGGCAGGTTCTGAGCTTCCCTCCAAAGCTGGAGAACAGGTTCCACAAAGCTCAACTGGAGAAATCATGGAAATTGTCTAAAAGTAAATCTAGTTAGTCTACTATAGAAAAATCTGCAGAAGCCTTCTATGAATGGGCTGGAGAGAGATGATCTCCATGCAGAAATGTACTAAGCACTGTTCAAAGCCAACTGAGATGCTAATACCTCTCACAGAAGCCTCAGCAAATGTTACTTTTATGTGAAAAACTCACTAGGCCTAGAGACCTGTGAGACCTTAGATTGAGCACTGCTGATGAGCTAGAAAAGCAGCAAGACAGCAAATCTAGTTCTCACATGGACAAAGGTTTACTCTAATTCTCAGAAGCAAGTTTGTCTTCTTAATGGTTTCATGTGGCTCATCTACAAAAAAACCCAGCACGTGGGCCATTAAGAATTAAATCCTGAAATAGCAAAGAGCATACTAGTATTGCAAATAACCCTAATGGGGGTGGGGTGGGGTGAGGGGTGGGAGATATAGATACAGCACTACTGAATTTGTTTGCATCCCCAAAATTCAACACATGCTTCCACTCAACATACTGACTAGGTTGGAAAAAAGGGAGCGTCTGATAGAGACTACAGATGTTGGGAATGAACGTGGCAGGATGCTACCGAAGAGAGAAAAGGGGTGTTGGAATTCTTCACTGAGAAGCTCAGAAGCAGTTTTCAGTCACTCAAACACTTACTAAGCAGTACAAGGCAGGCACAGACTAGGCCTACAGGGACATAGAGAAACTATGTGGCATCATCTCTGCCTGAAAGGAGTTCTCACAGTCTAGCAGAGAGCTACAAATGAAATCATCAAACTACAAGGTAAAAATAAATAAAAATAGAGGGCCACCCAAGAAGTAAAAATAAACTGGTAAAGGAACTAGAATAGAAGACATCTTCTCACTAGGCCTGCAGGGGCCCCCTTCACAGGCAGAGAAATAAGTGCCAAGCCACTCACCTGTGGCTGGCTTCCGGAAGCCTCTCAGGAGCGGGGCAGGGTCCTGGGCGACCTCGGCCTGGCCACGAATAGCAGCGCTGCCCAGGGCCAGAGAGCCGCTGCTGCTGCTGGACGGGCTGCCGCTCTCGCCATCGGCGTGGCGGCCCGAGAACCCTGAAGGCACAGCATTCCACTGGTCAAAAGTATCACAAGCCGCACCCACGGCTCTCAGACAAGCTCACTTCTCCCAGCTCTCCCTGAAATGCTGCCAGCAATACTGAGAGCCTTAGGCTGAGAGAAACCACCACCTCATGGTCTGGCTTTAAAAATACCACCTTACAGATGCCAAACCGCCATCTTTATTTGTATAGCACTACACCTTTTACAAAGCACTGGCACAATCAAATCCTCCATTGGATCCTCACGACTGCCTTGGGAGACAAAGAGGAAGGCACACGGCAGAGCCCAGCAATAGAACCTACGGCAGGCCTCACCCACTGGCAGGGCTCTTGCCTATGGCCCGACAGCTCTCCTGGCATCACACTATTAAGTCAGAAACTGTTGACAGAGGGGGGCCAGGTCCCCAGGATCTGAGGAAAAAGCATCACAACCATGAGTTTACACATACCTGATGCAGATTCCACGTGGGCCCCGTTTACCTTCAGAGGAGTCAGGACAACTCGAGGCAGCATCACCCCAGTCTTTTTCTTTTGTTTGTTTGCCTACATTCCCAGAGAGAACAAAAAGAGAGCCCCAATCAACTGCAGAGCCACAAAAGCATTCCCTGGCGACACTCTCTACTCACTCTCTTGTAAAATGAAGTTCGTCTTCAACCAGATCTGTCGAATAATGCTGACGAGAGCACCGGTTAATGTTACTGAGCTACGTGCTGGTCACTGTGCCAAGCATCATTCCAAGCTACAAAACGTACTGTTATCCCCATTTTACAGGCAAGGAGTTTTCCCAAAGTCTCAAGGGTAGTAAGTGCAGGGTCACCATTCAAACTGCTCACTCCCAATCTCCTGTTCTCACTACTCTGCACTAACCCCACTTCTCCCTGGATGTTCACATGTATATTACAAGAATGAACAGAATCAGGCTGGGCGTTGTGACTCATGCCTGTAATCCCAGAACTTTGGGAGGCTGAGGCGGACGGATCACTTGAGGTCAGGAATTCAAGACTAGCCTGGCCAACATGGCATAAACCCCATCTCTACTAAAAATACAAAAATTAGCCAGGTGCAGTAGTACGTGCCTGTAATCCCAGCTACTCGGGAGGTTGAGGCAGGAGAACTGTTTGAACCCCAGAGGCGGAGGTTGCAGTAAGCGGAGATCACACCACTGCACTCCAGCCTGGGCGACAGATGCAACTCAATCTCAAAAAAAAAAAAAAAAAAAAAAAAGAACAGAATCACTCAGCCAAGGTAAAGAAAAAGAAAAAACTCACTCTGCTCAGACCTACTGTTCATTTTTCCTACGGCCCACTGTTAAATGCTACTAACAGCTAGAGACCAGACTTCTATTCTTCACTCTCTGAACATGTCCACAGCTTACAACAGGAGAAGGAAGCATCTTGCCTTGTACCTGTCATCATTCATCCTCCCGGGTTAGGCTCTACCTCTTCCTTACCTGTGAGGAAGCTCTGTAGCTGTCCCTGGGATTGGAAAGAGGTCGACTCTGAGATTCTGTAGAACAGGATGCATTCGAAGATGTTTCATCAAGAGATACTGGAAGAAAGGAAAATAAAGGTTAGTCCCTAGTGCCCGCTGTGGCTCCCTCACCCATCCGGTAAAGGGTCCTTACCATCGTTTTCACCACTCACAGTGCTGGCTTCATTAGACCCACAGCTCTCCACATCAGCCGTGTCCTCTGGCTCCTCTCCCTCCACTGTAGCCGGATGGCGGGACCACTGCAGGGCATCCTTCTGTGATAGCAAGGTACAACTCAGGTGAACAAAGCCCTACAAATTCTTAAAGCAAGACAGTCATTCCTAAATGTGTATGCTTTTGAAAAAGACGGATTTAGAATACCGACAAGTTCCTAACCCTTTCTGACCTTTTTCTCAACACGTTCTTTTCATAACTATACCATCAATAAAGTTAGATACACTTTTGCATTCAAACATTCATTAAACATTTATAGGGTGCCTCCTATAAGCTATATACCATGTTGGTTCTGGGGAGGGTGGAGTGCTAAGGAGCAAGAATCAGGGTCCGGCTCTCAAGGAGCTCAAATAAAGGGGGGGGTGTCAATTAAACTGATTACAATACAAAGTACAGTACATAAGTGAATATGGAGAGCAGTGGCAGCCCAGAAGAGGGGGCACCTAACTTCAATGAGTTGAGCGAACGATGGCATGGAGGTGAGTAACGATCAGGGAAGTAATACTTCCAAAAGGATGTGTTACTTAAGCTGGGTTTTAAAATAAATTAGCAACTAGACAGACAGGTTGGCAGTAGGGAGACTGCAGGAAGTTCTAGATAGTGGGATGAGCAAATGTGAAAGAATATTCCAAACTCAGGGAAACTAGAGGTGTGGGGAACTAGGGTGTGGGGAACTCAATATGTAGGATGCTAGAGAGGGCACGAGGGCAGATGATAAGACCCATGCGGAGGGATCAAGAATTTGATTGATCTGGAGTCACTGAAGGATATTAACTAGGGGAATGATTTGGGTTTTCGGAATTTCATCTGGCAATCACAGGAAGCCTGGAGGCAGGAAGAAGAGTTAGACATTATGACAGGCATCCACTGAAAAATGCCAAAGATCTAAACCAAAGATTGTGGCCACAGGGTTACAGTGTAGAGGAGAACTCCATCCCAAATTTCACCTCCTAAGAAAAGCTTCCTCCAATAGACTATATGCAGACTCAGAATTAAACTCTACCCATTCCCAAGAACTTCGGAGCTATCTCACACCTCAAAACTACAAAGAGTATGGATGAATACTGGCAGTTGGAGACAAGAAGAAGGTAAGGTGGGGCAGAGGAGGAGAACATCTTCTTTGAATAAAAGTATGTAAAAAAAAGAGTTGATGAAGTCATGATTCTGCTAAGAAGGCACCATAAATTTAAAAGCGGTGCCCACAACAATCTAACTCATCAATTTCATGGGTCTCTTGATCCACTACATTGAAGTTTCATCAATTTATTTTCATTAGTTTTAGCCAAACATCATGTATCTTAGAGTTTAAAAACAAAAAATTTTAAGGTATTTCCTTCAAGGAATACTACCACAGGTAGCCATTTTAAAAAAAGCTGTAGAGCATTTAATGACAAGAGAGACGCTGATACAGCAAGCTAATTAGGCAGTTAAATTCATACAGTATGATTCTATCATCTTTTTTAAAAAATGAAAATCTGTCTGTGTTTGCACAGAAAAACGCAAGAGAAATTCTTGCTAAGATGTTGACCACCACCATCTCTAGGTGGCAGTTTTTTTGTTTTTTCGAGACAGTCTCACTCTGTCACCCAGGCCGGAGTGCAGCGGCATGATCTCAGCTCACTGCAACCTCCACCTCCTGGGTTCAAGCAATTTTCCTGCCTCAACCTCCTGAGTAGCTGGGATTACAGGCGGCTGTCACCACGCCCAACTAATTTTTGTAGTTTTAGTAGATATGGGGTTTCACCATGTTGGCCAGGATGGTCTTGAACTCCTGACCTCAGCTGTTCCACCCACCTCGGCCTCCCAAAGTGCCGGGATTACAGATGTGAGCCACCTTACCTAGCCTAGGTGGTAGAGTTTTATTAAGTGCTTTATATTTGTTTCAATTGTGGGTATTTTCTACTATTAACGTGTATTGTTTTCTGTGATCAAGAAAATAACAATGAAAAAGAAAAATCAGGTGCATCTAGCTTTACCAAGAGCTAAATCAAAATTTCCTTCCTCTAAGTCCTAGAGTCTGGGGAAACCAAGTACTGTTTACAAATCTCATTAATTAAACAAACAAGAATAGGGCCTGCTTGTCTGCAATTCAAACTACCCAGAAGTTTCTAAAGCCATGCATTTTCAGTAAAAAAGCAACGAGGAAAACAAAACTTTTAAGAGCAAGATTTGCTATTCTAATACTGCATAATTTTTATTACACAGACAGGGTCTTGGTCTGTTGCCCAGGCTGGTCTCAAAGTCCTGGGCTTGGCCGGGCGCAGTGGCTCATGCTTGTAATTCCAGCACTTTGGGAGGCCGAGGCAGGCAGATCACTTGAGGTCAGGAGTTCGAGACCAGCCTGACCAACATAATGAAACCCTGACTCTACTTAAATACAAAAATTAGCTGGGTGTGGTGCACGTGCCTGTATTCCCAACTACTCGGGAGGCTGTGGCAGGAGGATCGCCCAGGACGTGCAGGTGGCAGTGAGCCAAGATCTTGGCATTACACTCCAGCCTGGGCAACAGGGTGAACCTCCATCTCAAAAAAAAGAAAATAATAATAAATAAATATAAATGCTGGGTATGGTGGCTCACACCTGTAATCCAGCACTTTGGGAGGCCGAGATGGGCGGACCATCTGAGATTGGGAGTTCGAGACCAGCCTGGCCAATATGGTGAAACCCCCTCTATACTAAATATACACACAAAAAAATTAACTGGGCCTGGTGGCACACATCTGTAATCCCAACTACTTGGGAAGCTGAGGCACAAGAACCGCTTGAACCTGGGAGGTGGAGGTTGCAGTGAGCTGAGATCATGCCATTGCACTTCAGCCAGGGCGACAGAGTGAGACTCTGTCTCAGAAAATAAAAAATTAAAAAAAAAAGAAGAATCAAAATTCTGTACTCAAGCGATCCTCCCGCCTCAGCCTCCCAAAGCGCTAGGATTACAGGCCAATTCTACAATTAGCCACATCCAGCCAATTCTGCATTTGTAAAAGATCATTAATCTTTTCATACAAACTGTGTAAGTTTGACATAATTGACTTTTCATACATTAACTCTATATGTATGACAAAAACGAAATGGGTTACTGAAAATAACAGGTGCCCAGAAAACATGCCCTGGGATTCCAGACTTTAACATTCTACAAGAATAATTTCCATCATGAAGCTTTTTAAAAATTAATAATGGGTGATCTTTCACTGAATCCTACATATAAAAAATTCTATAGGTGGGGCACGGAGGCTCATGCCTGTAATCCCAGCACTTTGGGAGGCCAAGGCAGATGGATCACAAGGTCAGGAGTTCGAGACCAGCCTGGCCAACATGGTGAAACCCTGTCTCTACTAAAAATAAATTAGCCGGGCATGGTGGTGCATGTTTGTAATCCCAGCTACTCGGGAGGCCGAGGCACAAGAATCACTTGAACCTGGAAGGCAGAGTTGCAGTGAATCGAGATCATGCCATTGCACTCCAGCCTGGGAGACAGTGCAAGACTCTGTCTTTTTCAAAAAAAAAAAAAAAAAAAAAAAAAAGAACCAATCCTTCACCACACAGTTACCATGAGAGGGAGAGTGTGAGATGGGAAGTGTGAAAACAATTAAGATCTACTCTCAGCAAATTTTAAGACACTGGGATATTCTAATGTGAACTGCATACTAGATGGTAGTGCTGCATTAATGTTAAATTTTCTGAGTGTGATAACTGTATTGTGCTTATGTAGGAGAATGCCCTTGGATCAATGTATACTTCCTCATATCCTTCCCCTACTTTTTTAAAATTAAAGTTTAAACACAGTGAAATGCACAGATCTCAGGTGTACCATTTAATGAGTTCTAACAAATGCATATCAAGATATAGAACATTTCCAACACCCCCAAAAGCTTCCTTGTGCCCCTTCCTAGTCAACCCCTATTTGAAACCACCCCCTCACCCCACTAAGGCAATCATTGTTCTGACTTCTGTCTTCATAACGTACTTTTGCCTGTTCTTGGTCTTCATGTAAATGGACTCAAACACATAAACTCTTTTGTGTCTGGCTTCTTTCACTCAGCCTGTTTATGATATTCATCTACGTTGTTGTATGCATCAGTAGTTCATTATCTGTTATTACAGAGTAATATTCTCATATATGACCATTTGTATATTCTCTCTTGATGGACATTTGGTTTATTTCCAGGCTTTGGCTATTATGAATAAAGCTATTATGAACATTCTTTTTTTTTTTTTTTTTTTTTTTGAGACGGAGTCTCGCTCTGTCACCCAGGCTGGAGTGCAGCGGCCGGATCTCAGCTCACTGCAAGCTCCGCCTCCCGGGTTCACGCCATTCTCCTGCCTCAGCCTCCCGAGTAGCTGGGACTACAGGCGCCCGCCACCTCGCTCGGCTAGTTTTTTGTATTTTTTAGTAGAGACGGGGTTTCACCGTGTTAGCCAGGATGGTCTCGATCTCCTGACCTCATGATCCACCCGTCTCGGCCTCCCAAAGTGCTGGGATTACAGGCTTGAGCCACCGCGCCCAGCCTGAACATTCTTGTAGACATGTTTTCATTTTTTTTTTTTTGTAGACATGTTTTCATTTCTCCTGAATAAGTATCTAGGAGAATTGCCGAGTCACAAGATGGATGAAAGCTAACTTCATTAAAAAAAAATGTATACTCCCAACAGTACTTGATGAGAGTTCCAGTTGATCCAAATCCTCACCATTATTTGAAGCTGGCAGTCTTATTTTAGCCATTCTAGTGGGAGTATAATGGTACCTCATTGTGGTTTTAATTTTAATTCAGAGTGCTAGAATTCAATGATTTTAATGTTAATTTGCCTAATGTCTCAAGATGTTGAGCACTTTTTCTGAAGATCTTTTTTTTTTTAAATTTTACTTTATGTTCTGGGATACATGTGCAGAACGTGCAGGTTTGTTACATAGGTATACGTGTGCCATGTTGGTTTGCTGCACCTATTAACCCGTCATCTAGGTTTTAAGCCCTGCATGCATTAGGTATCTGTCCTAATGCTCTCCCTCCCCTTTCCCCCAACTCCCCGACAGACCCCAGTGTGTGATGTTCCCTCCCTGTGTCCAAGTGTTCTCACTGTTCAACCCCCACTTATGAGTGAGAACATGAGGTGTTTGGTTTTCTGTTCCAGTGTTAGTTTGCTGAGAATGATGGTTTCCAGCTTCATTCATGTCCCTGCAAAGGACATGAACTCATTCTTTTTATGGCTGCATGAGAACTTTTTAATGTGCTTATTGGCCATATTCATATCTTCCTCTTTAAGTATCTGTTCAAGTCTTTCGCCCATTTTTTTTTTTGAGTTGTCTTTTAAAAACTGTTGTTGTAGGAATTCTTTATTTTGAACCTTTTTGATACTGATGAGTATATATTACTTTTACAAATACATTTTGAACATTTTTATATGGAAAGAAATTCGATTTCACAGGAAAGCTGCAAGAGCTTTTCATTCTACTTTTGCAAGAGTAAAACAGTACAAAGAAGACTTGCTTTTTATACTTTTTACTCACATTCATCTATTAATACAAGTAAGTGTTTCTAAAATGCATAAAGTATACTAGTTTGGCAAGGTAACTAGAAAAGAAGTTAGTGATTAAAAAAAAAATAAACCATCAGTAATAAGTAAACCAAAATAAAATGTTCTCCCACAGGTCAGATGTTTCAAAAAATACAACACACTACGAATGTAACAAATCTGAGCAAAGGAGAGCTAACATTTAAACTGATAAAAAGTTTAAACTGCCCAAGATTAGATTCTGAAGCAAAAATAAATAAATAAAATAAGCAAAATGTCAGTTATGCCTTTCCTTATATCTTTCCTGAGCAAATATAAATACTATCTCTTAGGAGAAGGCTGACAAAAACTGAGAATATACCAACCATTCAACAGTACACTAGAATTCCTTTCAATGCATAATAGAAACAAGGGATTAGAAGAGATAAGCATGTCATAATTTCCAGACAGCATAATTATTTACATTAAAGATCCAAGAGACTCAGACCTAGTAAGAGATTTTAGCCACACTGTGACATCTGCGATCATATGAAAAAAAAAAAAGAAAGAAAGAAAAAGAAAAATCAAGTGATACTAACATCACCACTCAACATCATCAATTAGAAAATTTATCCATTGGCCGGGCGCGGTGGCTCATGCCTGTAATCCCAGCACTTTGGGAGACTGAGATGGGTGGATAACCTGAGGTCAGGAGTTCAAGACCAGCCTGGCCAACATGGTGAAACCCCATCTCCACTAAAAATACAAAAATTAGCCCGGCATGGTAGCACACGCCTGTAATCCCAGCCACTTGGGAGGCTGAGGCAGGAGAATTGCTTTAACTGGGAGATGGAGGTTGCAGTGAGCTGACATGGTGCCACTGCATTCCAGTCTGGGCAACAAGAGCGAAACACCGTCTCAAAAAAAAAAAAGAAGGAAGGAAAAAAAAAAAAAGAAAATCCATTTGCCAGGGTTGAAGGAAAAAGAAAATACAATTTATAACAAAAAAGAACGTAAGTTACCCAGGGATAAATTCCACAAAAGAAATATAATCATTTTATGAATATAAAGCTTTATCAAGAAAGGTTTAAAACCTTAAAAAGGTCAGGCGTGTTGGCTATGCTTGTAATCCCAGCACTTTGGGAAGCCGAGGAAGGAGAATCACTTGAGCCCAGGAGTTCAAGACCAACAAGAGTAACGTAAGGAGACCCCCGCTTCTACAAAAAAATCCAAAAATTAGCTGGACATGGTGATGTGCACCTATAGTCCCAGCTGCTCAGGAGGCTGAGGTGGGAGGACTGCTTGAGCCCAGGAGTTTGAGGCTGCAGCGAGCTATGATCTCACCACTGCACTCCAGCCTGAGAGACTGTCTCAGAAAAACAAAAACAAGACCCTATCTCAAAAAAACAAAAACAAATCCTAAATAAATGGAGAGCTATACCATGTTCTTGATTACGAAGATTTTATATCATAAAGATGTCAATTTGGCCAGGCGTGGTGGCTCATGCCTGTAATCCCAGCACTTTGGGAGGCTGAGGTGGGCAGACCACAACATCAGGAGTTCGAGACCAGCCTGACCAACATAGTGAAACCCCGTCTCTACTAAAAATACAAAAATTAGCCAGACGTAGTGGCGCGCACCTGTAATCCTAGCTACTCAAGAGGCTAAGGCAGGAGAGTCGCTGGAACCCAGGAGGCGGAGGTTACGGTAGGCTAAGATCGCACCACTGCACTCAGCTCACTGCAATCTCCATCTCCTGGGTTCAAGCAATTCTCCTGCCTCAGCCTCCCGAGTAGCTGGGGTTACAGGCACCCACCACTATGCCCAGTTAATTTTTTGTATTTTTAGTAGAGACGGGGTTTCACCACGTTGGCCAGGCTGGTCTCAAACTCCTGACCTCGTGATTCACCCTCCTCGGCCTTCCCAAAGTGCTGGGATTACAGACATGAGCCATCGCGCCTGGCCAATTTTTGTATTTTTTTGTAGAGATGGGTTTTTTGCCATATTGCCCAGGCTGGTCTTGAACTCCTGAGCACAAGCAATCCACCCTCCTAGGCCTCAAGTGCTGGGATTACAGGTGTGAGCCACCACACCCGGCCTAAAAAAAAGATTGATGAAAATTTGTTTTGTTTTGTTTTTTTTAAAAAACCTACACATACATATTGAAGTGTATAGAAAGTTTACAGATCCAAAGTCAAAATGCAACTTTGGAAAACTGTGGCTAACATGGTCCACTAATGACGTTTTAATTTTCTCATGAAAATCCTAAAGAAGAATTAAAACTAATAAAGCAATCTCCATGCATGCTTGAGAAAAGGCTTCACCATTTAAACAAAATACTTAACATAAAAAGGTTCTACTGAATGTGAAATCCATTTGCATTATCAAAAGCAATTTCAATATTATAGCTGTCAATGAAAGAAAAGGAAGAGCTATTATTTAAAAAATGAACACACTCTTGGAATATAGTTTAAATAAATTGTCTGAGTTCTTATTAATAATAAGAAAGGAATTTCTATCAACCAGAAATAAATTCTTGTAAGTTGCCACCCATAGCTGAAAGTAAAGTTTCTAGCTAATGGTGACCACAGGCCCACAATCCCTCATCTGAAATCTTTGGGTCTAAATGTGTTGTAGAATTTAGAATTTCTTGAACTTTAGAATGCTAATATATGCATATATTGTATATTATCACCACCAGCAACCCATAATCAAACACATTAATTAAAAAAAAATAAAATGTAGACAAAGACCAAGTGAAATAAAATAGGCTAACCTAGCCCTCTAAATCTACATCAGAGCTTTGACACCAAAATGAGTTTGGACAGGACAGGTTTTACTACTAAATCAGTCAAGGGGAAAAAAGTTCAGTTCTCATAATATTTTGGATTTCAGAATTGTTAATAAGGGACTATAGATCTGTATCAGGCATCTGAAGAGTCCATCATTAAACACAAGGAAATACATACAGACTTTTTAAGCATAAAACTTGATGTCATGATCATAACAAAGCACGTTTCTCAAAACTTCTTTTTTTTTTTTTTTTCTCCCCCAAGACGGAGTCTCACTCTGTCGCCCAGGCTGGGGTGCAGTGGCCGGATCTCAGCTCACTGCAAGCTCCGCCTCCCGAGTTTACACCATTCTCCTGCCTCAGCCTCCCGAGTAGCTGGGACTACAGGCGCCCGCCACCTCGCCCAGCTATTTTTTTGTATTTTTTAGTAGAGACGGGGTTTCACTGTGTTAGCCAGGATGGTCTCCATCTCCTGACCTCGTGATCCGCCCATCTCGGCCTCCCAAAGTGCTGGGATTACAGGCTTGAGCCACTGCGCCCGGCCACGTTTCTCAAAACTTCTAAAAAAGATTTGTAAGTTTTATAATTCTATTTTTCTCATCACAATTACAAAATGCAAAGAAAATGCAATGAAATCATTTCACCAATCCCCATAGAAAGAGCCTCCAGGTCACTTCCATTTTACCTAAGCATACAATATGAAAAGGTAAGGGAATAGTCCCTTAGAGAAATTCTCACACGTTTGTACATGCAGACTAAGGATAGTGTTCTGCAGTGTTTATAACAGAGATTAGAAAACAGTGAAAAACGTACATATTCATAACAGGAGACTGGATAAATAAAATGTAGCTATACTGATATGGTACACTATTAAACATTAAAGAGAATAAAATACACCTATATAAACAAACACACCACATACCTCAATATGAATAGGAGGATGCATATTAAATTAATGATAGCGGTTGCTACTGGGAAGAACAGGGGCAACAGGCCAGGGTGGCAGGTGGGGACAGAGGGGGTGGAGTTTGGCATAAAAGCCAAGGGCATTTCCCACTTTCTCTGTACAAAGGCTTGAGCTTCCATATTTAAACATGGCAAAATAGAAGTTGCTTAAAGGGTATAAAATAACAGTTAAATAGAAGGAATAAGTTCTAATATTCAATAGTAGAGCAGGAAAATTACAGTAAACAATAATTTACTATATATTTCAAAATTACTAGAAAAGAAGAATTTTAATGTTCCTAACACAAAGAAAAATGTCTATGCATTGCATACAGGTATCAAAATATCACCTGTACCCCCAAAATACATATAACTATTATATCTCAATTTTCAAAAGTACTGCATTGCATCTACAAATCAAATTGGGAAGAAATGACATCTTTATGATATAGAATCTTCTTAAGAACATGGTATAGCTGCTCTCCATTTATTTGGGGTTTGTTTTATTTTGATTTTGCTTTCTTTTTTTAATATTTTTTATTTTGTTTTCTTTTGTTTAATGTTATTTGGGAGTTGTGGATAAACATGGCAAAATGAACACATACTTCTTTGCATCCTCCTGAAGGTTCACTAGAATGGCTATAAGGGAATAGTGAAAGTATACATGCATAAATACAAAGAGTAAGGGAAAGGAAAAAGGCAATAGATGAAGGATGTCAACAGAAATCTGAAAGATGGAGAGCAGGAAGATAAGAAGTAACTGACTCAGCAAAGAAGGAAGTTGAAGTTTACGGCTGCAGAGGGAAAAGCCACAAAAAACAACCCAGTGCTTCAAAAGCCCAGAGCAGGCAGGGAAGTGGGAAGCACCCGGAACCACTGCAGACAAGAGTTGAGAGGCAGTGGCTGAGAACAGGAGAACTGTTCAAACTCTGAATAAGAAGTCAGACCCCCTCAGGTCTCCTACCTGTCCCTAAACAGTAAGGCAATACCCTTCTCCCGCTCCAAAGGAAAACAGATTTATATTCTGATTAAATCGAACCAGAGAAGTTCTGGAATAGAAGACCAGAGGCACAGCTCAAGGGATGGGGGATGGAGTGAGATGCCATACTCTAAATAAGACCAGTAAGTCAAAGACCACATAGAAAATCGTGACGCAGGCCGGGCATGGCGGCTCACACCTGTAATCCCAGCACTTTGGGGGGCTGAGGCAGGAAGATCACCTGAGGTCAGGAGTTCAAGACCAGCCTGGCCAACATAGCGAAACCCCATATCTATTAAAAATACAAAAATTAGCCAGGGGTGATGGCGGGCACCTGTAATCCCAGCTACTAGGGAGGCTGAGGCTGGAGAATTGCTTGAACCCAGGAGGTGGAAGTTGCAGTGAGTTGAGATGGCGCCACTGCACTCCAGCCTGGGCAGCAAGAGCTAAGCTCCGTCTCAAAAAACAAAACAAAACAACAACAACAAACACCAGAAAATTATGACGCCACTACCTTCCCTCCCCACCTTGGCTCCCAAAGTGCCCCAAATAGTGGTAGTACTATGACCCCAACCCTCAGCCTACTCTCATATAGATGGCAAGAGATGAAAGGATTTCTCCTCCTGGAAAAAGTGACCAGCCTAGGAGAAAACATCTTCAGAAATGGATAACACAAGGATCCCCTAAAAGCATCTAGGTCCCCACCCTCTATCACAGCCAATAAACACTGCTCAAAAACACAGGATCCATCAGTTTGCTCACTGTTGAGTGACCTATCAAGAACCACCGGCTATTTAAGCACATTGTTATGTGAAAGACAACCACAATAAATAGAAGGAGAACTGAAAGGAAACAAAGATAAATAAAATTTCACAGTAAATGTTCTCAAAGAGCCCCAAAGCAAACATAGAGTGCTTTTTCTTTTCTTTGATGAGATATGGGGTCTTGCTATGTTGCCCAGGCTGGACTCAAACTCCTGGGCAACATAGCAATTCTCCCTCCTTGGCCTCCCCAGTAGTCAGGACTACAGACAAGTACTACAGGTTAGCCAGAATTTTTTTTTTTAATAAAGCAACATTAAAGAACATGAACAATCTGCTAGAAATTAAAAATGAGATGCCAAAAACAACAGATTATCTCCTAGAGATCAAAAAAAAAAAAAAGAAAAAGAAAAAGAAACTCCATTAAGAAAGTCCTACATCCAACAAATAGAAGGTCCAGAGGAAGAAAGCCGAAAGACAGAAATAACACAAGAAATTTTCCCAAAATGAGAAGACTCCAGTTTCCAAGTTTAATAAGGCAAAATACTCAGCATAATGAATGAAAAAGACCCATTCCACAGCATTATCATGAAATCTCAAAACACAGGAGAGAAACAGATCCTAAAATCTTCCAGTCAGAAAGAACACATGATAACCAGAAATCACAATGGCATGTTTCTCAAAAGCAGCTTTGAAGAATGTAGTAAGAGTAACATCTGGAATTCTGAGCCCAACCAATAATTCAGTGTGGAACACAGAATAAAGACATGTAAGGCCTCAATTTACCTCCTAGGCACCTGTTCTCAAGAAGCAACTCTACGTGAACTTGCTCTACATAAATGTATTGTGTAGAGAATGCACACACAACTAAAGGAGTAACAATAAATGAGATTTGTGTGAGATCTAGGAAAGGCAGGACATAACACAGGAGAAAGTGAAGAGAATTCCCGAGGTACGTAAAAGGAAAGTCTGAGGAAAACCGCCACATGCATGTCAAAAGAGTAACCAACAGGCCCCAGTTTGCCCAGGAGCTTCCATTTTTAGCACTGAAGTCCTACACCCCGGGAAATCCCTCAATCCTGGGCAAACCAGGATAGCTGGCCACCTTACATCACAAATTGTCCATGCAGAGAGCAGGAAAAAAGATGGCTCCAGGACCAAACATTCAGAAAGAAGAATGAAATAGGTATGTTGAACACATCAAGAATTGTATAGCTGTTAACAGCACTGGGTTTCATCTTTTGCTTTTATTTCTCATCTTTGTTATTTTATCTACATATTGAATTATGTGAAATATAACATGGTTACAAATCAAAACTATATAAAAGGTTATACTCAGAGTAAATGACACTGCTCCCCCCGCCCCATCCCTTCCATTTTCATCCCCCTCCAACTCTCCATTCCATTCCTACTAGTCCCCTAACCAACCTCATTGTTTCTGGTTTATTCTTCTTGTGTTTCTTTTTGTACAAATGATAATATACACATCTATTTTATTTCTACTTCATCCTTAAACAACAACAACAAAAAAATCTGCATGCCTCAGAGAGTATTTTGCACTTCAATTTTTCATTTAACAATATATTCTGGAAATCACTCTATGATTTCATAGAAAACTTCCTCATTTTATTCTTAGCTGCATGATACTCCATGATGTTGATGTATCAAAGTTTATATAATCACTCCCTCATGTACCACCAGCATTTAGATAGCTTTTAATATTCTGCAACTACAAATACTACTGCCTTGAATAACCAAATGGAAACAATGGGTCAAAAGGTAGATGCAAAAGTAATTTTACTAATAGTATCAAATTCCCCAACAAAAAAAAAAGTATCAACTTGTTTCTTGACCTGGGGACAGTGGCTCACACCTGTAATCCCAGCACTTTGGAAGGCCAAGGCTGGAGGATCACTTGAGCCCAGGAGTTCAAGATAGGCCTAGGCAACATAGTGAGACCCCCATGCCTGAAAAAAAAAAAAAAAAAAAAAATTAGCCGGACATGATGCATATACCTGTAGTCCCAGCTACTTGGGAGGCTGATGTGAGTTATGATGCCACCACTGCCCTCCAGCCTGGGAGACAGAGTGAGACCTGTTTCAAAAAAAAATTATTTCTTTTCTTAAGGGTAATGCAACAGTGCTTGTTTTCCCACAGCACTGAAAAGAGGAAGTGGTTGTGATACATTTAAAATTTTTACTGACATATACTTAAAGTGAATAACATAACCACACTGAAGGGGCACAAGGATAGATCTAACCCAAGTAATTCTTCAAGTATTTTGACTACGTATCCTTAGGCTAAAAACCTAAATGAACTATAAACAAATACTGAGTTCTAGTTAGATTTGTTTTTCCACAGTGGAATGGGTTAACAATTATAAAACTACTAAATGTTTGTACTAAAACTGAGCAAGTAGGTAGATACAAAGTACATAACAGAAGCCAGATTGCTCAATGTTGGAGTAGCAAGACACATATATAGAAGGGTAAAGTTAGAATGAAACTCCTAGTAAGAGATTGACTTCAAGGTATTAGTATGAATACTATATTTACCTACAGACAGACAAATAGAGAAACAGGTATAGACGTATACATGCATACCATTCTAAGCTAAAAGAAACCAGAGCTCCCCAGGAAAATGGATAATTCCAGAAGTGGGACTGGGAAAATACAAGTTAAGCCCAGAACATCTTGCTGGGTCAGAAAGCAGGTAAGTAAAGAAGTGTTCAGGGATGAGGAGGACACATTAAAAGGACACAAAAGCTGGAGTACATGCAATTCCACTGGCCAAATCAGAGACAATTTGTACATTAAAAATGATAGTAAGATTACAACTCAATAATAAAATAAGAATCCATGGGTAGGGCTGGGCATGATGGCTCATGCCTACAATCTCAGCACTTTGGGAGGCCAAAGCGGGTGGATAACTTGAGGTCAGGAGTTCGAGACCAGCCTGGCCAACATGGTGAAACCCCATCTCCACTAAAATTATAAAAATTAGCTGGGTGTGGTGGCACAAACCTATAATCCCAGCTACACATGAGGCTGAGGCAGGAGAATCACTTCAACTCAGGCGGCAGAGGCTGCAGTGAGCCAAGATCGCATCACTGTATTCCAGCCTGGGCAACAAAGTGAGTCTTCATATTAAAAAAAAAAAAAAGAGGCCGGGCACGGAGGCTCAAGCCTGTAAGCCCAGCACTCTGGGAGGCCGAGACGGGCGGATCACAAGGTCAGGAGATCGAGACCATCCTGGCGAACCCGGTGAAACCCCGTCTCTACTAAAAAAAATACAAAAAACTAGCCAGGCGAGGTGGCGGGCGCCTGTAGTCCCAGCTACTCGGGAGGCTGAGGCAGGAGAATGGCGTGAACCCGGGAGGCGGAGCTTGCAGTGAGCTGAGATCCGACCACTGCACTCCAGCCTGGGTGACAGAGCGAGACCGACCCCGTCTCAAAAAAAAAAAAAAAAAAAAAGAAGAATCCATAGCCGGGCACTGTGGCTCACGCCTGTAATCCTAGCACTTTGGGAGGCCAAGGCGGGTGGATCGTTTGAGGCCAGGAGTTGGAGACCAGCCTGGCCAACATGGTGAAACCCCATCTCTACTAAAAAGACAAAAATTAGCCGGGCATGGTGGCAGGCGCCTGTAATCGGGAAGCTGAGGAAGATGAATCACTTGAACCCGGGAGACAGAGGTTGCAGTGCCGCCGAGATTGTGCCACTACATTCCAGCCTGGGCAACAAAGTACATGAGACTCCGTCTCAAAAAAAAAAAAGAAACCATAAACTCACAATGAATAGGGGGAGAAATTAAAGCTCTCCTTTACTGAAGAGTCACAACTAATAGATGTCAGATAAATGGCGGAACTTAAAAAAAAAAATCCCCACTTGACAACTCTCAGAGTACTAATTTTTTTTTTTTTTTCAGACAGAGTTTTGTTCTGTTGCCCAGGCTGGAGTGCAGTGGCAGGATTCAGCTCACTGCAACCTCCATCTCCGGGGTTCAAGCGATTCTCCTGCCTCAGCCTCCCCCAGTACCTGGGATTACAGGCGTGCACCACCACGTCCGGCTAATTTTTTTGTATTTTAGTAGAGACAGGGTTTCACCATGTTGGCCAGGCTGGTGTCAAACTCCTGACCTCAAATGATCTGCCCACCTCAGTCTCCCAAAGTGCTGGGATTACAGGCATGAGCCACTGCACCCAGCCTCAGAGTACTAACTCTTTTAGGTAGGAATCCTTCATCAGTGGATGCTAAAACCAGTGAATGAAAGTATGTGAGAGTATTCATATAGTCTCAAAGTACAGTAAGCCTCCCCACCCAAATTTCACTTTCCACAGTTTCAATAACCTGTGGTCAACAGCAGTACAAAAATATTACAGTATTTTGAAACAGAAAGAAGGACCATATCCACATAACTTTGATTACAGTATATTGTTGCAATTGTTATATTTTATTCTTGTTGTTAATCTTTTACTGTGCCTAATTTATAAATTAAACCTGTGGGGCTGGGCACAGTGGCTCACACCCGTAATCCCAACACTTTGGGAGACCAACGGAGGAGGATCACTTGAGGCCAGGAGCTCGGGCCCAAGCTGGGCAACAGAGTAAGGCCCTATTTCTAAAAACTAAATAAAGGGATATTAAAATAAAATGTACCATAGGTACGTACCCATAGGAAAAAACACAGTGTATATATGGGGCTTGGGACTATCTGTAATTTCAGGCACCCACTGGTCTTGAAACATCCCCAGCAGATAAAGGGGACTACTGTATCTCTCTACAAGGTACTATTTACAGGAGAGAAATAAGGCAGACACCACCTTAACGAAGTGATTGAAGTTTTCATTATCAGAAATCAGACAAACAAGTACCATGGGTCTCCTGATAAAATGTACTGAGGAGGACATGCTGAGGTTCCTGTCAAAAACATTACTTTAATAATGAAAAGCATCAAGACAAATCCATATTGGAGAACTTACTATTAACACAAAATAAATGGTCTGTACTTTTAAAAAAAAATTAAGTCATAAAAGACAACATTTGTGAGAACTTTTTCAGATTAAAGGAAACGAGATTTGACAAACGAATGTACCATGTGATCAAGGATGAGATCCTCAAACAGAATTTTGCTTTATAAGTAGCATTAGAAAACAATAGGTAAAATTTCAGTAAAATATGCCGATTTTTTTTAAAAGATGGGGATCTCACTATTGTTGCCCAGGCTGGAGTACAGTGGCTATTCACAGAGTGATCATGACATACTGCAGCCCTGAACTCCTAGGCTCAAGCGATCCTCCCACTTCAGCCGCCTGAGTAGCTAGGACTATAGGTGTATACCACCAAGCCCAGCTCAAAGTATGCACATTAGACAGCAAGCAGTACCATATCAACACTAATTTTCTGACACTGAAAATTGCAATGTGGTTATGAAAGAGAATGTACTTGTTGTTAATAACTATTTAGAGGTTAGGGGGCATTATATCTGCACTTTAGTACATGAAAAAAATAACATGTAGATAGAATTATAAAGCAAATATAATCGTGTCTGAAATTATGTCAAAATTACAAGTTATTAAAAAATTAACTCTATACCTGCTAGGGCAAAAAACTGGGAAACAAAATTTTGAAACAAATTACATTTACAATAGCATTGAAAACAAAAATACTTGAGGCTGGGCATGGTGGCTCATGCCTATAATCCCAGCATTTTGGAAGGCCAAGGCAGGTAGATCACGAGGTCAGGAGTTCGAGAACAGCCTGGCCAACATGGTGAAACTCCGTCTCTACTAAAAATACAAAAAATTAGCCAGGTATGGTGGTGCACGCCTGTAATCCCAGCTACTAAGGAGGCTGAAGCAGGTGAATCGCTTGAAATCGGGAGGCGAAGGCTGCAGTGAGCTGACATTCTGCCATTGCACTCCAGGCTGGGCAACAAGAGCAAAACTCCGTCTCAATGAAATAAATTAATTTAAAAAATTTTTAAAATAAAAATACTTGAGAAAAAAATGTTAAGGCATGCAAGACCTCACTGGAAACTATAAAACACTAAGAAAAATTAAAGATGATAATAACTGGAGATTATACCATGTTCATGGATTGAAAAAAATCAATGCTGCTGAGAAGTTAAGAAGACTACAAAGTCAACATAACCCCAATCAAAATCCCAATTCTTTTAATTGGTAAAAATTGACAAGTTGATTCTAAAATTTATACGAAAATGCAAAAAAGGCTGGGCATGGTGGCTCACACACATAATCCCAGCGCCTTGGGAACTTGAGGGAGGAGGATGGCTTGAGCCAGAAGTTTTGGGATGCAGTAAGCTAGGACTGCGCCACGGCACTACAGCCTCTCGACAGAGAAAGACCTTGTCTCTAAAAAAGAAAGAAAGAAAAATAAACGCAAGGAACCAAAAGCAGTCCAAGCAATTTTAAGAAAGAAGAACAGAGGATTCACACTACTAACACTATCCAATTTCATGACTTACTAAAATCAGGAGAGTAAAATATTGGTATAAAAATAAATAGATTAATGGAACAGAACAGAGTACAAAAACATATCCTTATGTATGGACTCAATTGATTTTTGACAAAGGCACCAAAGCTATTCAATTTAAAGAGGGGAACATCATTTCAACAAATAAAGCTGAAACAAGATAAACACGTAAAAACGCAAACCTGAATGTATACCTCAAATCATATATAGAAATTAATTTTAGGCCAGGTATGGTGACTCAAGCCTGTAATCCCAGCAACTTTGGGAGGCTGAGGTGGGCGGATCACCTGAGGTCAGGAGTTCAAGACCAGGATGGCAAACATGGTGAAACCCCGTCTCTACTAAAAATAGAAAAATTAGTCAGGCATGGTGGCAAGTGCTTACAATCCCAGCTACTCAGAAGGCTGAGGTAGGAGAATCGCTTGAACCTGGGAGATGGAGGTTACAGTCAGCCAAGACCGTGACACTGCACTCCAGTCTGGGTGACAGAGCGAGACTCCCTCTCAAAAACAAAAAATAATTTGACATAAATCGCACATCTAAGAGCCAAAAATATGAAGGCAAAAAATATTTTTGTGCTACTATTAATAGGCAAAAATTTCTAAAAACACATTGTTTTAATGTGGATAAAACAGACTTCCTCAAAATAAAAAACTTCTAATCAAAAGACACTTTAATAAAAATGCAAAGGCATGCCAGGCCAGGCATGGTGGCTCAGCAGCACTTTGGGATGCTGAGGTGGGACGATCACTTGAGCCTAGGAGTTCGAGACCAGCCTAGGAAACACAGTGAGACCTCATCTCTACAAAAAATAGACAAAAATAGCCAGGAGTGGTGGCACATGTCTATAGTCAAGAGACTGAGGTGGGAAGATTACTTTGAGCCCAGGAAGTTGAGGCTGCAGTGAGCTGTGATTGCGCCACTGCACTCCAGCCTGGGTGACAGAACAAGATCCTGTCTCAAAAAAAAAAAAAAAAAAGAAAAGAAATAAAAGGCCACAGACTGGGAGAAAATATTTGCAATACACATACTCAGGATACACTATATATCGAGAGAGAGAGAGAGAGAGAGAGAGAGAGAGAGAGAAGGGGGGGCGGGGAGAATTTCAATTCTTTTTTTTTTTTTTTTTTTTCCCCGAGACGGAGTCTAGCCTGTTGCCCAGGTTGGAGAGCAGTGGCACGATCTCAGCTCACTGCAACCTCCACCTCCCAGATTTAAGCAATTCTTGTGCCTCAGCCTCCTAAGTAGCTGGAATTACAGGTGCCCTCTACCACACCCAGCTAATTTTTCTGTATTTTTAGTAGAGACGGGGTGTTACCATGTTGACCAGGCTGATTTCAAACTCCTAAACCAAAGTGATCCACCTGCCTCAGCCTCCCAAAGCGCCAGGATTACACGTATGAGCCACCACACTCAGCCTATATATTTTAATCATACAAACCAAAACAAAAAGACAAACCAATCTTTTTAAATGGGAAGAGCTGCCATTCTCTTCCCCCAAACTAGCCTTCCCTTCCTTTAAGTGGTACACAGCAAGGTAGGCATTTATACAAAAGTGGGGGCCTGAGGCTAGGTAGACAAGAGAGTCAGAGGCTGAGTGAAACACAGAAGGTATCTGTGTATCTGAGTGTGGTATGACGTGGGAGTCTGAGATCAAGAAGAGTGAAATGCCCAAACAGGGAATGACAAAGGATAGGGTACTGAAGCCCAAGTGGGTTGAGGAGGGCATGTATATGGGAGAACACCCTGACGTGACTGGTCAGAGCTTAAGTGAGTGAACTCATTCATGGGATGAGAGGAGTCAACCCACCACAGGGCGTTGGAGTCCAAGAGAAGTAAAGAGAACATCTGCATGAGGAAAGGGCTGCAACAGTGAGGAGTGGGTGATTAAATAAATAGGTAAATATATTAGGGATAACAGGAAAAAGAGAAGCCAGATTTGAGAGAGGGTCTCACTCAGTAGTGCTGGCTGGAATGCAGTGGTGCAATCTCGGCTCACTGTAGTCTTGACCTCCTGTGCTCAAGCGATCCTCCCACCTCAGCCTCCCGACTAGCTGGGACTACAGGCATGTGCCACCACACCTGGCTGACTTTTTTTTTTTTTCCGTATAGATGATGTTTGCCACGTTGCCCAGGCTGATCTTGAACTCATGTGTCCAAGCAATCCACCTGCCTCAGCCTCCCAAAGTGCTGGGATTACAGGTATAAGCCACTGCACCCAGCCCAGATTTCTTATTGTTGGAAAAAGGACTTACAACTATGGAAAGGGAAAAAACTAGAATGACTGCATTAGAACTTGTATTATTGGGGTAAGCTCATAGTTTTCAACATATTTAGATAAAGCTGGATATAAATATAGATTGAGTGAACATATGTGTATGTATGTAAATATACTCATATATTCCTTAGCCCCTTCCCACTGAAAGGAACTGGGATCACCAACACTCCAATAGCAGCAAACATACCTAGAAACTAGATCTTAGCTTCTAAATATGACTGTATATAATATTATTAATTTTTTTTGAGATATTGCACTCCAGCCTGGGCAACAGGAGCAAAACTCCATCTCAAAAAAAAAAAGGGGGGAGGGGGGTAAAAAGGAGCTTTAGTGGCCGGGCGCGGTGGCTCAAGCCTGTAATCCCAGCACTTTGGGAGGCCGAGACGGGCGGATCATGAGGTCAGGAGATCGAGACCATCCTGGCTAACACGGTGAAACCCCATCTCTACTAAAAAATACAAAAAACTAGCCGGGCGAGGTGGCGGGCGCCTGTAGTCCCAGCTACTCGGGAGGCTGAGGCAGGAGAATGGCGTAAACCCGGGAGGCGGAGCTTGCAGTGAACTGAGATCCGGCCACTGCACTCCGTCTCCAAAAAAAAAAAAAAAAAAAAAAAAAGGAGCTTTATAGTGATGAAGGATGGCAGACGCTACCTTAACCAAGTGATCAAAGAGATAATCAATAATAGGACAAACTGAAATAAAGAGCTACCTGACAGGACGCACCAAGAACCTAGCATCACTTCTCTGCTATACCTGACAAAGATGCAAAACCTGAATCCAATTATGAAAAAACTCAAACTGAAAAAGATTCCACAAAATAACTGATCTGTAGTCTTCAAAAGAGTCAAGGTCACGAATATCAAAGAAAGATGAAAGAACTGTTCTAGAATGAAGGAGACCAAAGACATATGACAACTCCATGCAACACATAATTCTGACCTAGACCCTTTAAACAAAAAGGGCATTACATGGACAATTAGCTAAACTTTAATGAAATCTGAAGATTAGATGGTAATAATGACTCAATGTAATTTTCTAAATTTTATGAACGTATTGTGGACATGTAGCAAGGAGAATGTCATTAACTTTAAGGCAAATACACTAAAGTATTAATACTAAAGTATTAAGGGTAGGGCCAGGCACGGTGGTGCACACCTGTAATCCCAACACTTTGGGAGGCTAAGGCAAGAGGATCATTTGAGCCCAGAAGTTCAAAAAATTAAAATTAAAATTAAAAAAAATTAACCAGGCATGGTGGCACACACTTGTAATCCCAGCTACTCAGGAGTCTGAGGCTGGAGGATCGCTTATGCCCTGGAGTGAGCTATGATTCTACCACTGCACTCCAGCCTGTACGATAGAGTGACAGACCCTGTCTCAATAAATAAATAAAAATATTACGGAGCAATTGGGCTCTAAAACGGGTCAGGAAAAAATAAAGTTCTTTGTACTGTACTTGGAACTTTATGAAAGCTTAAAATTGCTACAAAATAAAAATTATTTTTTAAATGGGTAAAACTAATAGAAAATTCACACAGGAAGATGATAAAATGGTCAGCAAGCATATGAAAAGGAATTCATCATCAGGGAAATGCAAACTAAGACAATGAGATGTGAAAAGAAAGCATAATTATTTATATCAATGCAGAAACTTTGAAAACATTCAACACATACATTCATGATAAAAACTCTCAGTAAACCAGGAATAGAAGAAAATGTCCTCAACTTGATAAAGACCATCTATAAAATATCTATAACTAACATCATACTAGTGGTGAAAGACTAAAGGTTTTCTATCTGAAACTGGGAATAAGGCAAGGATGTCCACACTAAGCACTCATATTCGACACAGCAAACAAGTCCCAGGCAAGAAAAGGAAATAAAATGTACACATATCAGAAAGGAACATATTAAACAGGCCCTATTCACAGATGATATGATGGTCTAACAGATAAAATCCTAAAGATTCTAGAAGAAAAACTTGTAGAACTAATAAGTGAGTTTATAAAGGTCACACAATATAGATCAACACACGAACATCAATAATGTCTATATATTAGCAATCAACAATTAGAAACAAAAATTAAAAGCACAATTTCATTTATAATAGTTTACAAAAAAAAAAAACTAGGTATATATCTAACAAAACTGCACAAAATATGCATGCTAAAACCTATGAAATGCTGATAAAAAACATCAAAGACGACCTAAATACATTAAGTAAAGGAAGAGGCACAGAAAGATAAATATTACATGTTGTAACTCCTATGTGGGAGTTAAAGAGTTGATCTCATGGAGGTAGAGAGTAAAATGATGGTTACCAGAGCTGGGAAGCGTGCAGGGAGATAGAGGAGTTGGTCAATGGGTACAAACATACAGTTAGACAGAAGAAATTAGTTCCAGCGTTCAACAGCACAGTATGGTGACTGTAGTTAACAATAATTTGTTGTATATTTCAAAATACCTAGAAGGGAAGAGTTGAAAAGTTCCCAACATAAAGAAGTGATAAATATTTGAGGTGATGTATATCCTAAATACCTTGCTTTGATCATTATACACTAAATGCCTGTATCAAAATATCACATGCACCCGATAAATATCAACAATTACGTACATTTAAAAAGACAACCTAAATTAATGTAAAAAACATATTATATCCATGAACTGGAAGACAACATGGCCAAGATTCACTTCTCCCCAAACTAATCAATGGGTTTCATGCATTTACTATTGAAACTCCACCAAAATTTATTGTAGATAATACGATTCTAAAATTTATACACAGCCAACTGTGGTGGCTCATGCCTTTAATCCCACACTTTGGGAGGCTGAGCAGAAAGACCACTTGAGCCCAGGTGTTTGAGACCAACCTGGGCAACAGGGTGACACCCCAGCACTACAAAAAATGTAAAAATTAGCTGGGAGTGGTGGTGTACATCTGTAGTCCCAGCTACCTGGAAGCCTGAGGCAGGAGGATCCCTCGAGCTCAGGAATTCGAGGCAGCAGTGAATTATGATTACACCCCACACCCCAGCCCGGGCAACAGACTGAGGCTGTCTCAAGAAAATAAATAATAAATAAAATTTCCATGTAAAGACAAAGAAACCAGAATAGCTGAAACAACTCTGAAAAAGAAAAATGAAGGTGGAGGAATAACACTACCTGATTTTAGGACTTACTATACAGCTACATTACAGAAATCAAGACAGTACAGTATTGACAGAGGAATAGATGTATAGGTCAGTGAGCCAGAACAGTGTGTGTAGGAACAGAACTTTTCACAAAATATGGCCAACTGACTTTTGCTAGAGGTGAGAAAGCAATTTAATAGAGAAAGAATAATCATTTTAAGCAAATGGTTTTGGAATAATTGGCCCCCAAAAAGGAAAATGAACATTGATAAAACCTTACGCTTAATTTAAAAATTAATTCAAATGCGATCACAGACTTAAATGTAAAGCATACAACTTTTAGGAAAAAAAACATAGGAGAAAATTTTGTTAGCCAGAGTGCTTAGATACGACACCAAAAAAAAAAAAAAAAACTATAAAATTTAAAAATAGATAAATTAGACTTCATAAGAATTCAAACCTTTTGCTCTATGAAACACACTCTTAAGAAAATTAAAAGATTAGGACAAAATATTTGCAAATCACATATCCAACAAATAACTTGTATCCTAGAACACTCAACAACAAGAAAAAATCCAATTTGAAAATAGAAAAGACTTGAACATAAACTACACCAAAGAGAATATTCAAATGGAACCTAAGTACATGATTAGTCATTACGGAAATGCAAATTTAAGGCATGAGATACTACTATCCACCTATTAATGAATAGAAGGAAAAATACTGACAATACCAAGTGCAAATAAGAAAGCGAACAATTGGATTTCTCATACATTGTTAGTGGGAATGAAAAACTACCACCACTCTGGAAAACAGTGTAGTCGTTTCTTACAGAGTTAAGTATACAGGTATCATACGACCCAGCAATTCCACTCACAGGTGGGTATTCATCCTAGAAAAATAAAAATATTTTCACACTGAAATCTGCATACAAATGTTCACAGCAGCTTTATTTGTAATAGCCCCAAACTGGGAACAACTCAAACGTTCTTCAGTGGGGCCAGGCACAGTGGCGCATGACTAATCCAAGCACTTTGGGAGGCCCAGGCAGGAGGACAGATTGAGCCCAGGAGTTGGAGACCAAAAACAAAGCAAGACCCCGTCTCTATTTTTAACTGGGGGGGGGGGGGGGGGGTGGGAAATGTTCTTCAATGGAAGAACAGGTAAACTGTAGTGTGCCCAAGAATAGAATACTACTCACCAACAAAAAGAAACACTGTTAATATATAGAACTTGGATCGATATCAAAGGCATTTTGCTGAGTTAAAAAAGAAAAACCAATCTCAAAGGTAACATATTATATGATTCTATTTACAGCAGTCACCACTTACCCTTGCTTTCAGTTACCCATGGTCAACTGCAGCATGAAAATATTACAGTATTTTGAGAGAGAAACCACATTCACATAACTTTTATTACAGTAAATTGTCATAATTTTGTATTACTATTAATCTCTTACTGTGCCTAATTTATAAATTAAATTTCATCACAGGTGTACATGTATAGTAGGCCGGGTGCAGTGACTCACACCTGTAATCCCAGCACTTTGGGAGGCTAATGTGGGTGGATCACTTGAGGTCAGGAGTTCGAGACCAGCCTGACCAACATGGTGAAACCCCGCCTCAACTAAAAATACAAAAAAATTATCCTGGCATGGTAGCATGAACCTGTAACCCCAGTTACCCAGGAGGCTGAGGCCGAAGAATCGCTTGAACCTATGAGGCAGAGGTTGCAGTGAGTCAAGATCACACCACTGCACTCTAGTCTGGATGACGAGAGCGAGACTGTGTCTCAAAAAAAGAAACACACACACACATACGGTTCAGTACTACAGCTGGTTTCAGGCATCCACTGGGGGTCTTAGAACATATCAACACAGATAAGGGGGGACTACTGTATTACGACATTCTGAGAAAGATAAAATTATAGCGAAAGTGATACAAATCAGACAATCAGTGGTTGCTGAGATTAAAGTTGGTTGGTGGGGGGGATGGGGGAAGGACATGATGACTACAAAGGCATATCATTAAAATGATGGACTACTTCTATAACCTGACTGTAGTGATAATTACATGAAATCTATACATGTGATAAAACTTCATAGAACTGTACATTAACCATGCCAACTCAAAAGAGTTCATGTGAAAATACGAAATAAGGCATGAGGTTTAGTTAATACTATTATACCGATGTCAAGTTCCTAGTTTTAATAACTATACTACGGTTACGCAAAATGTTATCATGGGGGAAGTGGGTGAAAGATACCTCAGAACTCTGTATTATTTCTGTAGTTTTTAGTAAGCCTACAATTATTTCTAAAAGAAAAGTTGAAAAAAACTTTTCAAGCACAACAGGGACCAAATTTATCCTCACCTTAAACCACTAAAATAACTAACAAAACATGAAACAAACTATAGCTTTCAAGACGCTGCACAGCAGGCAATGAGAGACAGTGATCCCCGAAAGAGGGGAAACCAAAGATATGAGTCCTATGATTGCCAAACTTAGTGCCTGAAGAGAGTTTCCTGGGCACCATGCAGAAGCAGAAGGCCTATGGAAGCTGCAGAACTCAAAATTGAAGAGACAGAGCTCAGCTGAGAGTGCAGGACTTAGGCAGCTAGAATTCATGGGACAATACCACATAGTAGAGGGCTGCGGCGATCTAGAGAGGAAATCTCTCAAGTACTCAGCTAAGTACTCACTGGCCCATAGTGTGATGAAACTACCCAAGACCATGGGCAGCAAGGAGAGGAAAACAACACCCAAAAGAATTATGAACAGTACTCTGCCCTTACCCACTCAAGTAGCTATTAGACTGGAAATCTCAAGACAACCCTCAAGATTTGTGAAGAATCTTGTCTCAGAAGTGGTGAGGAATTAGCCATAGACCAACTACTACACTGTTACCAGCTAACAAATCTTACAAACAAGACCTAAAAGAATCAACGGTTTTCAAGTGACTTAACTGCATCCAATGACAAAGTTAAAGAATATATGTAGAAATACAAATATCCCCAGCACCCAACAAGGTAAAACTCACTATGTCTGACATCCAATCAAAGATCACCAGGCAAAAGGCAGGGGAAAAAAAGTATACTAAAGAGAATAGTCAATTGTAACCAACCCTGAAATGACACAGATGTTAGAATGAGTACACAAGGACATTATAAGAGTTATAACTGCATTTCATATATTCAAAAATTTAAGCAGAGACAGGAAAGATTTTTTTTTTAAAACCAAATCAAAATTCTAAGGATAAAAAAGGTAAAATATGGCAGGCATGGTGGCTCATGCTTGTAATCCCAGCAATTTGGGAGGCTGAGGCAGAAATATCACTTGAGGTCAGGAGTTCAAGACCAGCCTGGCCAACATAGCAAAACCCCGTCTCTACTACAAATACAAAAATGAGCCATGCATAGTGGCGGATGCCTGTAGTCCCAGCTACTCGGGAGGCTGAGGCGGGAGGACTGTTTGAAACCAGGGGGTGGAGGTTGTAGTGAGCTGAAATTGCGCCACTGCACCCCAGCCCGGGCAACAGAGACTTGGTCTTAAAAAAAAAAAAAAAAAGTAAAATATGTGAGATTTTTTTTTTAAATGCTAAATGTGACTAATTTCAGATTACACACTGCAAAAGAAAGTAAATTCAAAGGCACAGAAATAGAATATTTCAAATAAAACACTGGTTAAAAAAAAACAAAAACTATCAGTAAGCTATGGGGCAACTTCAAGCAGCTTAATGTTTGGATAAAGATACCTGGAGAAATCAGATGGAAAGTAATTTGAAAAAATGGCAAAAAAAAAAAAAAAAAAATCTGAAACCTGAAGAAAACTATAAACCGACATATCCAAGAACATCAATGAACCACAAGCACAATAAACACAAGAAAAACCATACTGGCATATCATAATCCAATGCTCAAAACCAGTAATAAAGAGAAAATAATAAAAACAGCAAGGAAAAAAAAGCATGCAAAATACAGAACAAAGATAGCAGATTTCTTGTTAGAAACAAGGTGAGTGACAAGACAGTGGCATATCATCTTTAAAGTACTGAGAGAAAAAAACCTGTCAACTACGTATTCTTTTTTTTTTTTTTTTTTTGCAACTAGTCTCGCTCTTGTCACCCAGGCTAGACTGCAGTGGCATGATCTTGGCTAACTGTAACCTCTGCTTCCCGGGTTCAAGCAATTCTCCTGCCTCAGCCTCCCAAGTAGCTGGAATTACAGGTGCCTGCCACCATGCCCGACTAATTTTTGCATTTTTAGTAAAGATGGGATTTCACTATGTTGGCCAGGCTGGGCCGACTCAGCCTCCCAAAGTGCTGGGATTATAGGCACAAGCCACCACCCCAAGCCCAACCTTTATTCTTAATCCAGCAAAAGTATCTTAATAAAACAAAATCAGCCACAAATGGCTACATACACTATGATTCCATTTGTATAAAATATCCAGAACAGGTAAATCCACAGAAACAGAGCAGACTAGTGTTTGCCAGAAGCTAGTGAAGGGAAAAGGGCAGAGAGAAAAATGCTTAATAAATACGGGGTTTTCTTTTAGAGTAAAAACAATATTTTGGAACCAGATAGATATGGTGGTTACCCAACACTGTGAATGTACTGAATGCCACTTAACTGAGCACTTTAAAATGGTTAAGGCTGAGAATCGCTTGAACCCAGGAGGCAGATGTTGCAGTGAGCCGAGATCACGTCACTGCACTCCAGCCTGGGTGACAGAGTGAGACTCCGTCTCAGAAAATATACATAAAATAAAGAATAAAATAAAATAGTTAATTTTGTTATGTGAATTTCATCTCAATTTTTAAAAGAGAAACAACCTATTGATTCATGTAACAACATGAATGAATTTTAAATGTATTTTTCTAAGGAAAGAAACCACAGCCAAAACGATACATAACAATAACTTTATAACAGTGGTTTGATTAGATACTATAAGGCTACAAACGAACCGATCTATACATAAATACTATACTACAATTGGTAAATTTGTTTCACATCTAAGGAAACATGACAACTAAATGCAATGTGGTATTCCGATTGTGTACTGTAACAGAAAAATAACAGTGGAAAAACTGATGAAATGCAAAGACATTATAGGCGTAAGCCAAGGCACTTGGCCTATACTTTTAAACTTACGTCTCAGAGCAAGCTTGTCCAACCTGTGGCCAGCAGGTCGCACACAGCCCAGGACAGCTTTCAATGCGGCCCAACACAAATTTGTAAATTTTGAATGCGGCCCAACACTAATTCACAAACTTTTCTTAAAACACAATTGGCTTGCCACGGTGACTCACGCCTGCAATCCCAGCAGCATTTGGAAGGCCCAGGCAGGTGGATCACTTGAGGTCAGGAGTTCGAGACCAGCCTGGCCAATATGGTGAAACCTATCTCTACTAAAAATACAAAAAATTAGCTGGGAGTGGTGGCGTGCACCTGTAATTCCAGCTACTTGGGAGGCTGAGGCAGGAGAATTGCTTTAACCTGGGAGGTGGTGGTTGCAGTGAGCCGAGATCGTGCCACTGCACTCCAGTCTGGGTGACAAAGTGAGACTCCATCTCAAAAAAAAAAAAAAAAAAAGGCCAGGATCGGTGGCTCACACCTGTAATCCCAGCAGTTTGGGAGGCCAAGGCAGGTGGATTACAAGGTCAGGAGTTCGAGACCAGCCTGGCCAATATGATGAAATCCTGTCTCTACTAAAAATACAAAAAAAAAAAAAGAAAAATAGCCAGGTATGGTGGCTCACATCTTTAATCCCAGCTACTTGGGAGGCTGAGGCAGGAGAACTGCTTGAACCTGGGAGGTGGAGGTTGCAGTGAGCCAAGATCACGCCACTGCACTCCAGCCTGGGCTACAGAGCACGACTTCATCTCGGGAAAAAGAAAAATACAGAAAAAAAAAAAAAAAAAACCACCACTGTGTTTTTTTTTTGGTTTTTTTTTTGTTTTGTTTTGTTTTTTGCGATTTTTAATTTTTAGCTCATCAGCTATCATTAGTGTATTTTACGTGTGGCCCAAGACAATTCTTCTAATGTGGCCCAGGGAAGCCAAAAGATTGGACACTACTGTTTAGAGTTATTTCAAAATGAACACATAAAAAATGCTAACTTACATATGTAGTATGTGACCTTATGTATAAACAAATACGTATACAGAGAGAGAATGAGAGTTTGAGCTCAAAAATTTTTTTTATATTACCATTAGGGGAATAATTTAAGTGAATCCTACTGGTGTAGGCACTGAAAAGTAATGCAGTGACAATATCAGAATTGTGCTTTAGAATTATTCTGACAGTAGTTTGTACACTGCATTAGAGACAGAAAAAGTCTGGGAACTAGAGTGCCAATTAAGAAGCTAATGCAACAATTCAGCAAGAGGTAATTACTCCCTAACTAAGAATGTTAGGAATATAAGGAAAAAGATTGTTATAGCATTAAATAAGAATAAATAAGGAGGGAAATGAGAAAACATGTATATCTGTATACCCTTACAAAAATAAACACACAAAGGATAAGCCCTACCTAACAAAGCTAAAAAGCAAGCCTCAAAAGAATTAGTTTCCAGCTAACTCATTTGCACTCCAGAACAAAGCTCAAAAATACCGACATGAATACAAAAATATCCACAACCCAAAGTAAAATTCACAATGTCTTTCATCTAAACAGAATGTATTAGGATTATAAAGAACCGGGAAAATCTGACCCATAATGACAAGAAAAATAGAAGACATAAAAACAGACCCAAAAATGATACAGAGATGAAATCAGAAGAGATTATGAAGACAGTTATTATATTTCACATGTTCAACATTGAGCATGTTAAGCAGAGAAATGTAAGATGTTTTTTAAGAAACAAACCAGACGCCGTTGCTCACGCCTATAATCCCAGCACTCTGGGAGGCTGAGGCAGGTGGATCATCTGAGGTCAGGGGTTCAAGACCAGCCTGGCAAACATGGTGAAACCCTGTCTCTACTAAAAGTACAAAAAGTAGCCGGACGTGGTGGTGCACATCTGTAATCCCAGCTACTTGAGAGGCTGTGGCAGGAGAATCGCTTGAACCTGGGAGGCGGAGGTTGCAGTGAGCCAAGATCATGCCACTGCACTCCAGCCTGGGTGACAGAACGAGACTCCGTCTCAAAAAAAAAAAAAAGAAAAAAAAGAAACAAACTGAATTTTTAAAGATAAAAGGTAGAATTCTGGATGACAGTAACAGCAGATTTAACACGGGAAAGATAAAGACTAGTGAAATGAAGATACATCAGTAGAAACTACCCAAAACAAAGAGAATAAAATGACTAAAAAAACAAACAGTGCGTCAGTGAGCGAATGACTACTTCAAGCAGCTAAATATACATGTAATTACAGACTCCAGATGCGGTGGGGAAGTACAAAAGAAAAATATTTCAACAAATAATAGCTGAATACTTAAATATTATCCAAGAAGCTCAAGAGAATTCAAACACAAGAAATACAAACTACAACAAAGTATATAATAAACACATTGCTGAAAAGCAGTGATAAAAAGAAAATCTTAAAAATTAACCAAAAAAGGCAAAAAAGATAAAATGCTCACTGAAGAACAAAGATTAAAATAACAACAGATTTCACAGGAGAAATAATGCAAGTTAGAGACAGTGGAGCAACATCTTTAAAGTACACAAAGAGAAAAAAAAAACCTGTCAACCTAGAATTCTGTATCAAAGGAAAATATCTTTCCAAAAACAAGAGGAAGTACTTTTTCAAACACACAAAAGCTTAAAGATATCACCAGCAGACCTACACTGCAAGAAACACATTAAAGGAAGTCCTCTGGCAGAAAGAAAATCTGAACTGATGAGAAAAAATAAAGAAAATCTGGCAGATGAGAATCTGGAACTGCTCATAGGCAATAAAGAACACCAGAAATGGAAAATACATAAAGTAAAAGACATTTTTTCTTACTTTTAAAATCTTTTTAGGCCAGGCACGGTGGCTCATGCCTGTAATCCCAGCACTTTGGGAAGCCTAGACAGGCGGATCACTTGAGCTCAGGAGTTTGAGACCTGCTGGCAAAACCCCATCCCTACTAATAATACAAAAATCAGCCAGGCATGATGGTGTGCACCTGTAATCCCAGCTACTCAGGAGGCTGAGGCATGAGAATCACTTGAACCCAGGAGGCAGAGGCTGCAGTAAGCCGAGATTGCGCCACTGCACTCTAGCCTGGGCAACAGAGTGAGACTCCATCTCAAAAAATTGTTTTAAAAAAATTGACTACTTACATGAAAAATAATAATGTATTGTGGAGTTTACAACATAGGTACAAGTGAAGTGTATGACAAAGCACAAAGATTGAGAGGAAAATGAAGTGTACTGCTGTAAGGTTCTTATAATGTAGGTGAAGTGGAATAATATTAAAGACCAAGTTTCACAAGTTGAATTCAATAAACACTAAAGCAGCCACTAAAATAACAAAGTGCTAATGAGCCAAGAAAGAAGCTAAAAATGAACCACTAAAAAATTCTCAATCCAGGCCAGGCATGGTGTGGCTCACTCCTGTAATCCCAGCACTTTTGGAGGCCGAGACGGGGGATCACTTGCGGTCAGGAATTCGAGACCAGTTTGGCCAACGTGGTGAAACCCCGTCTCTGCTAAAAATACAAAAATTAGGCCAGGCACGGTGGCTCACGCCTGTAATCCCAGCACTTTGGGAGGCCGAGGCGGGCAGATCATGAGATAAGGAATTTGAGACCAGCCTGGCCAACATAGTGAAACCCTGTCTCTACTAAAAATACAAAACATTAGCTGGGAGTGGTAATGGGCACCTGTAATCCCAGCTACATGGGAGGCTGAGGCAGGAGAATAGCTTGAACCCAGGAGGCGGAGATTGCAGTGAGCCAAGATCACGCCACTGCACTCCAGCCCAGGTGACAGTGCAAGACTCCGTCTCAAACAAACAAACGAAAAAAAATTAGCCAGGCATGGTGGCAGGCACCTGTAATCCCAGCTACTTGGGAGGCCGAGATAGGAAAACTGCTTGAACCCAGGAGGCAAAGGTTGCAGTGAGTCGAGATTGCACCACTGCACTCCAGCCTAGATGACAGAGTGACAGTCCATTTTAAAAAAACAAAACAAACACATCGGACAAACAGAAAAGATGGTAGATTTAAACTCTATAAAAATCAGTAAACGGTCGGCCGCAGTGGCTCACACTTGTAATCCTAGCACTTTGGGAGGCCGAGGCAGGCAGATCACAAGGTCAGGAGTTCGAGACCAGCCTGGCCAATATGGTGAAACCCCGTCTCTATTAAAAATACAAAAGTTAGCTGGGTGTGGTGGCAGGTGCCTATAGTCCCAGCTACTTGGGAGGCTGAGGCAGGAGAGTCACTTGAACCCAGGAGGTGGAGGTTGGAGTGAGCTGAGATCGTGCCACTGCACTCCAGCCTGGGTGACAGAGTGAGACTCCATCTCAAAAAAAAAATCAGTAATCACATTAAACATAAACAGTCTACAAACTCCAATTAAAAGGCAAACACTATCAAACTGGATAAAAGCAAGATCCAACTACATGATGCTTGAAAAAAAAAAAAACACTTTAAACATAAAGACACAGGTGTAAGTATTTTTAAATAGAAAAATATATGCCATATAAACACTAATCAAATGAAAAGCATGAGTAGCTATATTATTATGAGACAAAGTAAATTCTGTTATTTCAAAATGACAGAGACCAATTTATCAAGACAACGACAATCATAAATGTTTATGTACCTTATAAGTAAATTTCAAAATACAAGAAGCAAAAACCAAACAGAATTGAGATTTTAACACCCTCTCTCTATAACTGATAGAATAGAAAATCGGTAAGAATACAGAAGACTTGAACATTATCAATCAACAAGCCAATCAACATTAATAGAATGCTCTACCTAACAACAGTAGAACACACCTTCTTTTCAAGTGCCTGCGGAACCTTTATCAAAACACTTTATACTGATCCATAAAACAAGCCTCAATCAATTTAAAAGGATTCAAATCATACAAGGTATGTTCTCTTACCACAATGGAATTAAATTAGAAATCAGTAACAAAGATCTCTGGATTTTTATTCCCCAAATATAATACTGCACTTCTAAATAATCAGTAAGTTAAAGAATAAATCAGAAGAAAAATTAGATATTTTAAGCTGAATGAAAATTAAAACATAGCATATCAAAATGTGTTGTGTGCATTAAATGTCTATCTTAGAAAAGACAAAAGATTTTAGGGAGGCCGGGCGCGGTGGCTCAAAGCCAGCACTTTGGGAGGCCGAGACGGGCGGATCACGAGGTCAGGAGATCGAGACCATCCTGGCTAACACGGTGAAACCCCGTCTCTATTAAGAAATACAAAAAACTAGCCGGGCGAGGTGGCGGGCGCCTGTAGTCCCAGCTACTCGGGAGGCTGAGGCCGGAGAATGGCGTAAACCCGGGAGGCGGAGCTTGCAGTGAGCTGAGATCCGGCCACTGCATTCCAGCCTGGGTGACAGAGCGAGACTCCGTCTCAAAAAAAAAAAAAAAAAAAAGATTTTAGGGACAGGCGCAGTGGCTGCCTGCCTCAGCCTCCCAGCACAGGCGTGATCTGCCAGCTTCAGCCTTCCAGCACTTTGGGAGGCTGAGGTGGGCAGATCACGAAGTCAGGAGTTCAAGACCAACCTGGCCAACATAGTGAAACCCCGTATCTACTAAAAATACAAAACTAGCTGGGCATGGTGGCAGGCACCTGTAATCACAACTACTCGGGAGACTGAGGCAGGAGAATCGCTTGAACCCAGAAGGCAGAGGCTGCGGTGAGCCAAGATCGCACCATGCACTCCAGCTGCGGTGAGCCAAGATCGCACCATGCACTCCAGCCTAAGCAACAAGGGCAAAATTCCATCTCAAAAAAAAAAAAAAAAAAAAAAGTCAGCTAGGCTTGGTGGCATACGCCTGTAATCCCAGCTTCTCGGGAGGCTACAGTGAGATGACTGCTTGAGCCCAGAAGTTAGAAGCTTCAGTGAGCCATGATCATGCCACTGGCACCCTAGCCTGGGTAACACGGCGAGACCTTGGCTCTAAAAATAAATAAATAACAAGTAGCTAGATGGTGGACTTAAACCAACCATATCAATAATTAAATGCACATGGTCCAAGCATCCCAAGTAAAAGACACATTAGGAAAAATTAGACACACATTAGGTCCACGCATCCCAACTAAAAGAATTAGGAAAAAAAAAAAATCAAGGTCCAACTACAAATATAATGAAACAGATAGTATAACACAAAAGGACGGAAAAAATATACCATGCAAAAACTAAGCATGAAAAGAATTGAAGTGACCATACCAATGTCAAAGTGAATTTCAGAAAAAAAAAATATTGCCAGGAAAATCAAAAATTTTACTAAAACACAAAAACCTTGGCTGGGCTTGGTGGCTCACACCTGCAATCCCAGCACTTTGGAAGGCCAAGGCAGGAGGATTGCTTGAGCTCAGAAGTTCAAGACCAGCCTGGGAAACACAGCGAGACGTTATCTCTACTAAAAATCAAAACTTAGCCAGGCATGGTGACACACACCCGTACTCTCAGCTACCTGGGAGGCTGAGGTGAGAGGATCGCTTGAGCCTGGAAGATTGAGGCTGCAGTGAGCTATACTATAATCTTGCCATTGCACTCCAGCCTGGGCAACTGAGTAAGGCTCTGTCTCAAATAAAACAAAAACAAAAACTTGAATGTAAGATGGTGAAGCCACTTTGGAAAACAGCTTAGCTATTTCTTTAAAAGTTAAACAGAAATTACCACCCAACCCAGCAATTACTCCAAGGTTTATCTACCCAAGAATAATGAAACTGTATGTCCACATAGAAACTTACACACAAATATTTATTCATAGCAGCATTACTCACAGCAGCCAAAAGGAGGAAGCAGTCCAAATGTCTATCAACTGAAGAATGAATATTCAAGCAAAATGTGGTACATCTGTACAATGAGATACTATCCCGCAATATACAGAAATGAACTGTTAGCCAGCTGTAGTGGTTCACACCTGTAATCCCAGCACTTCACAAGGCAGACGTGGGAGGATTGCTTGAGGCCAGGAGTTTGAAATCAGCCTGGGCAACAGAGTGAGATCCTGTCTCTACCAAGAAAAAAAAATTAGCTGAACATGGTGGTGTGCGCCTGCAGTCCCAGCTACTCAGGAGGCTGAAGTGGGAGGATTGCTTGAGTTTAAGCCTACAGTGAACTATGATCATGCCACTGCACTTCAGCCTGGTGACAAAGCAAGATGTTGTCTCCAAAAAGAAAAAAAGAAATAAAAATTGCTAATACACATCACAAGACAAATAAATCTCAAATACTTCACACTAAGTAAAAGAAGCCAGACTCAAAGGGCTATATGATATAGGATTCAATTTATATGACATTCTAGAAAAGACAGTACTGCAAGGACAGAGAACAAATCAGTGGTCACCAGGAGCTGGGGGTGAAGAAAGAAGCCGACTATAAAAGGATACAGGGAAAGTTTCTGGGACGATGAAACTGTTCTGGATCTTAATTATGGTGGTGGCAGAGCACACTGGCTCATTCCTGTAATCCTAGCACTTTGGGAGGCTGAGGCAGGAGGATCATTTAAGGCCAGGAGTTTGAGGCTGCAGTGAACTGCGATCATACCACTGCATTCCAGCCTGGGTGACAGTGAGACTGTCTCAAAAATATATTTTTTTAATTAAAAAAGCATCATGGGTGGTGACTACATATCTGTATAGATATCTGTCAAAACTTACAAGACTATACAGACAAAAAAGGTGAATTTCCTGGATTTTAAAATGGGAGATGGTAGCACCAATAAAATATACAGCATACCCTGACTTATGATTTTTTGAGTTTATGATGGTATATGAAAAAGATATGCATTTAAGAAAAGCCATACTCCGACTACTTACACAACTATTGTTTTTCACTTTAGTATTCAATACATTATATAAGATATTCAATACTTAATTATAAAATAGGCTTTGTGTTTGATGATTTGCCCACTGTAAACTAATGTAAGTGTTCTAAGCACATTTAAGGTAGGCTAAGTTAGGACCTACAGCAGGTTAGGCGTATTAAATGCATTTTCAACTTAATATTTTCAACTTACGGTGGGTTTACAGGGACATAAAAACATCATAAGTCAGGACCATCTGTACTAGGATAATAGTATTCAAGCCATATATGGCATACATTTAAATAGCACTGTTAAAATACCAAATATAACTTCAAAACAAATTTGAACTAAAGAAATCAAACTCTCACAAAGCTGTATACTTGTACACTAAAAAGGGTGAATTTGGTTGTGCGTGGTGGCTCATGCCTATAATCCCAACATCTGGGGAGGCCAAGGTGGGCGGATCACCTGAGGTACGGAGTTTGAGATCAGCCTGGCCAACATGGTGAAACTCTGTCTCTACTGAAAATGCAATAATTAGCCAGGCGTAGTGGCAGGTACCTGTAATCCCAGCTACTTGTGAGGCTGAGGCAGGAGAATCGCTTGAACCCAGGAGGTAAAGGTTGCAGTGAGCCAAGATCGTGCCACTGCACTACAGCCTGGGCAACAGAGCGAGACTCTGTCTCAAAAAAAAACAAGCGGGAGGGAGTGGTGAATTTTACTGTACGTAAATTATACCATAAACTGAGAGAAAAAAAAAACAAGATACTATTGTACACCCACGATATCCACGCTATGGAACAACCAGGCAATTCCCATGTACTGCTAGGAGTGTAAAATTCATATGATCACTTCAAAAAACAGCTGTACTACCTAATAATGAGGATCAGGTGCAAAAGCTACTATTCAGTCCCATTCCCAGCAACATATACACCTCAGAGAAGGGAATGCACACATGCATCAGGAGAAACATACACAAGCACTAAATGCAGCACTGTTTGTTACAGCAAGAACCAGAAATAACCCAAATACATGCTAAGAACAGGTAAATCATACAGCACATTGATAGCATAAGACAGCACACAGCAGAAAAGTATTTCTATAAATGCACCAACACAGATCAAGCTCAAAAATGAGAGGCAAAAGCAGAAAATCAGAGAAAATACATCCACCAGTATGATTTCATTGACATAAAAATATTTTTTAAAGCAGGAAAAACTATTATTTAGGACTTAAACTTCAGTAGCACATGTGGCTTAAAAGCAAAAGAATCATTAATATGAAAATCTGAACAGAATATCTAAAGCAGTGAGAGAAAGGAAAACGCTCTGAGGCTCCAAAGGGGTGTATACTCTGGAAGGGTGGAGGAAAATAAATAAATAAAATAGAGGGTAAAGGATGTTCTGTTTGACAATGGTTAGTTGTGGGGGCACGCAATTTATTTTTAGCTATTATTCTTTAAAGGAACACAAACTTTGTATATACGTATTTTAAAATAAATTATGTATTTCATAACAAGAAAAGTAAAAACAATATATTCCCACAATAAAAACATACATGCCCAGGTCTTACAGGCATGATCTACCAAAAAGAATGAATAATCACTATCTTAAAGAGACTACTACTGAGAATCAAGAGAGGAAAAACAGCACAACTTGTTTTCTTAACAAAACTGGACAAGGCCTGAAATTAGAATATGATATAACACTTGTAAATTACAGATGCAAAAATTCTAAATAATTTATAACCTAAATCCAGGAATGTATATTTGAAAAGAAAATCATGTTGAAGTACCATTTATCCTAGGAATGCAAGGATGCTTGAGCACTGGAAAAAAAAAAGCCTATTAACATAACTCACTATATTACCAAATTAAAGGAAATAAAATATATCCCTTTACCCAAAGGAATAAAAAATTTGGCCAAGCATGGTGGCTCATGCCTGTAATCCCAACACTTTGGGAAGCTGACGTGGGTGGATGACCTGAGTTCAGGAGTTCGAGATCAGCCTGGCCAACATGGTGAAACCCCATCTCTACTAAAAAACACAAAAATTAGCCGGGCACGGTGGTGCATGCCTGCAGTGAGAATTGCTTGAGCCTGGAAGACAGAGGTTGCAGTGAGCCAAGATCAAGCCACCGCACTCCAGCTGGGGCAACAGAGCAAGACTCTTGTCTCAAAATAAATAAATAAACAAAATATCTTTGGTGTTGAGGAGGGTGGCAAGAATGGAAGGAAGGAGACCAGTTAGGAAGCTACTAAAATAACCTAGGAGATGAAGGTGGCTTAAACCATTCTGGTGGCAGAGGGAATGATAAAATGAGATATATTCTGAAGGTAGAGCTAACAGGATTTATTCGTGATTACATGTGCCACAAGAGCAAAGGGACAGACTCCAAGATTGATGACTCCCAGGTTTCTGATTTTAAAAACTTATAAAATGGAGTTCCCACTAATTTACACAGGCAACACAAGGGTAGAACAGGTTGGTTTTGCACAAGTTAATTTTGAGATGCCATGAGATATCCGAATAGAGATATTGAGGACATAACTGAATATATGAGTCTGATGTTCAAAAAGGAATATCCAGGATGAGGATATAACTTGGAAGTCATCAATGACAGAGAAACAAATGGAGAAGCAAAGAGAATAGTTAGCAAAGCAAAGGAAGATGAGATCTAAGTGTTGCAGAGGGAGATGCTGAAAAGAACCAAGCAGATTCATCCCCTGAACGGCTGACAGGCTAAGAACTTAAACCAGACAAGGATGGAGTATGGAGTGGAAAACATAGGGATTATTAAAAGTGTGCATCAGGGCTGGGTGTGGTGGCTGATGCCTGTAATCCCAGCACTTTGGGAGGCCAAGATGGGTGGATCATGAGGTCAGGAGATTGAGACCATCCTGGCTAACACAGTGAAACCCTGTCTCTACTAAAAATACAAAAAAATTAGCCAGGCGTGGCGGCAGGCGCCTGTAGTCCCAGTTAGTCGGGAGGCTGAGGAAGCAGAATGGCATGAACCTGGAAGGCGGAGCTTGCAGTGAGCTGAGATCACGCCACTGCACTCCAGTCTCGGCGACACAGCAAGACTCAGTCTCTCAAAAAAAAAAAAAAAAAAGCGTGCATCAGGAGACAGACGCCTTGTACTTCAGAACCATGCATCAAAGTAAAAACCACTTCTCCACTTCCATAAGACACAAGGGAAGTCACAAAACCACAATGCACTGAATTCGCTAGTAATATTTAAGATCCTGACTCTCAAGCATCACACCTCAATCAAGGATCAGCAGACATCTGAGTAAGGCTATGATGTGAAAGAAACAGGGCATGACAAATAGAAAAGCCTGGGCTGGATATTATATACATACTATTTAAATTATTTATTTATTTATTTATTTTTTGAGACAGGGTCTTGCTCTGTTAACCAGGCTAGATGGAGTACAATAGTACTATCTTGGCTCACTGAAACCTGTCTCCCAGTTTCAGTGATTCTCGTGCCTCAGCCTCCTGAATAACAAAGGATTACAGGCGGTGCACCACCATGCTCAGTTAATTTTTTTTTTTTTTTTTTTTTTAGAAGAAGGGGTTTCGCCATGTTGGCCAGGCTGGTCTCAAACTCCTGAACTCAGGTGTTCCTCCCACCTCAGCCTCTCAAAGTGCATGAGCCACTGCACCTGGCCTAAATTTTTCATTTGTATTATGAAATGTTTTTCTTTTTTTTTTTTTTTTTTTTTTTTTGAGACGGAGTCTCGCTCTGTCACCCAGGCTGGAGTGCAGTGGCCGGATCTCAGCTCACTGCAAGCTCCGCCTCCCGGGTTTACGCCATTGAAATGTTTTTCTAACATAAAGTTAAATACTGACAATATCAGAACAAATGGCTAGTTTCGCACCAGCTGGAAAACCTGTAAAATCATTTCCCAGACCTGAGACATGAGTCGCTAGATATAATAGCATAAAGAGTGAGAAAAGACCCACATCAAGGTACATAATCGTGAAAAAAAAGATTCTAAAAACTTTCGGGGAGAGGTAGCAAAAAAAAAAAAAAAAAAAAAAGACAGGTCATACACAAAAGATCAGGAATCAATATGGCATTTGATTTCGATTTCAGGAGTAACACTGGGCCTGGCGCGGTGGCTCTTATCTGTAATCCCAGCACTTTGGGAGGCCAAGGCTGGCAGATCACTTGAGACCAGGAGTTCGAGACCAGCCTGGTCAACATTGCGAAACCCATCTCTACTAATTATACAGAAACTAGCTGGGCATGCTGGTGCATGCCTGTAATCCCAGCTATTCTAGAGGCTACGGCATGAGAATTACTTAAACTCGGGAGGTGGAGGTTGCAGTGAGCTGAGATCGTGCCACTGCACTCCAGCCTGGGCAACAGAGCAAGACTCTGTCTCAAAAAAAAGTAACCCCAAATATGACTTTTTTCTTTTGAGGAACAAAAAAAAAAAACTTACACGTTGGAGGTTTTCAAACATTCCATTCCATGAGAAAAATTACAGCTAAACATTCCATACTACACATTTCCATTTTGACACTAAAAATTGCTATTGTAAATCAATTCAACTGTTGGCATTGAGAAATGCTGCCACCGCACATCTTCCATGTGTTTTTCCACTGCCTTTATTCAACAAACATTTATTGAATACCTACCAAAAGAGCTCCTAGGGATATAAACAAGAACAAAATAATACAGATTCTCTGCCCCTAAGGCCCAGTCAGGAGAGACACATCAAACAATCACCCAAATAATTATAAACTTATGATAACAAGTAAGGTTCGGACACAGGAAAATCCAATTTAGAGATAAGCGAAGGATCCTCTTAAGAACTGAGGTAACTTGTCAGCTCTTGAAACCTGTGGCCAGGAAAAAGTGGAGGAGAAAGAGTTCAAAATGAGAAATCCTGAAACTGGAAAAAGCTTAAGGAATTCAAATTTCTGAAAGAAGGGCAGTGTGGCCAAACAAGGTTTGGATTTTTCTGCAACTGCTGTGGGAAACCATGGATAAGTATCAAACATAGATCTATCATAATCAAATTATGTTTTGAAAAAAATCCCTCTGGCCACTGGATTAAAAGGAGCAAAGCACTGGATCATAAGGGGGCGAAGTGAAAGTAAGTAGATCAGGCAGAAGCTATTTCAGTATCCAGCATAGGAGGATAATTTAGGATAGGGTGGTGGCAATGGAAATGAAGACTAAAAAAAAAAGTTGAAGTTTTAGAAGTATAATTGTCAGGACAGATAACTTTCCAAAGAAAACCAGCCAGAGGGGTCATCTGTATTTCAAAAGAGAAGACTAAAACAAAATAATTAGCTAATGCGTTTAAGAAGTATCAAACAAGCAAAGCCCATTTAGCACCACTGCATCAAAAAAGATAGCATCATTCAAAAGAAATTATACATATTTTTGCTCCCTACTCCTCTCATGATGTACAAATTAATTAAGATATTCTTCTAGAACCTTGAGCATGCTTCTCAAACATTTGAGAACTGACTCATTTAGTTGAAGCTTCAAAGTTCCTAACCTGTCCTTTCTGTATTAAAGACAAATCTCTCAACCAAAAGTGTTACTTTGTATAATTTACTTAAACTCTCACAGGCAATTTCCTCATTACTACAGGACATGGAAACATATTTACGCTTCAAAAGGACCAATATAAGGAGTATAACGTCTGTCTGGAATACAGTTAGCACTCAAACATCAGGCTCCATTTTTTCTTCTAGATTTAGCTAAGCAACTTTCTTAGACTAAACAAATTCTTCAACTAACTCTCCCCCAAAAGCCTGACCTGAAGGATTGAGATCAAATGCAGTTTTCATACTGGCTGACCCAAAGAAAAGCTTATTTTTTAAAAACACAGTCCCAAGGAAGCCTAGAATATGTACAATCTTCTAATTTTCCCAGAACCCTCATGCTTTAAAATCAAAAAGAAACATTTATAACCTTCCTGTTTAAAAAAATGCATCCCTTTAGCACCTCTGAAGCAAGCATCCTGCCCACTCCACTAGGCTACCACAAAATCATCCCAGTGCTGGCGCTTTTCAAACTACTGCTACTTAACCTTTACCACCTCATTTTCACAGGGCTCTGAACTTCAGGAGGTAGAAGGACAAAAGGCAGTTCATCTCTTGGGCATAAAACCAGACTCTGGCCAGCACCCTGAAAACAATCAAGTTCTCTCTTCTCCCAGAACTAGCTAGGAATACTGACAGTGGAATATCCCTTCTTTTGAAGATAGATCCAGATGTCCTTTGGGAATCAGTCAAAGAAGGAACCTTTTACCAAATGAGGGGTCAAAGCCTCCCTTAAAACCAGATTGCTGGTCAGGCACAGTGGCTAACACCTGTAATTCTAGTACTTTGGGAGGCCAAGGCAGGTGGATCACTTGAGGTCAGGAATTTAAGACCAGCCTGGCCAATATAGTGAAACCCCATCTCTACTAAATATACAAAAATTAGCCGGGCATGGTGGCACACACCTGTAATCTCAGCTACTCGGGAGGCTGAGGCAGGAGAATCGCTTGAACCCAGGAGGCGGAGGTTGCAGTGAGCCAAGATACACCACTGCACTCCAGCCTGGGCAACACAGCGAGACTCTGTCTCAAAAAAAAAAAAAAAAAAGGTGAAGCCCACAAGAGATGGAGAAACTGAGCCCTCCTGCTTGTTTCAAAAGCAGTTTCAGAGTCATCCATTTATATTCTGCAGTTCCATTTCATGTGATACTAGCGTTTTACACCCGCAGTTTTTAAACAACCAATTATACCTCTTCAGTGTTAGAGACAAGTGGAGATACCCAAGTAATACATGAGGTGCTATGCTGTACCTCAGTCCTTGACTCCTATTCCAGTGCTCTTACTACCACCATGTATCACTCAACCTGGCACAGAAAAGAAAACCAACAACTATTTAAATGCCAATATAATGGAGAGTGCAAAAACTCAAGCCATAAGGAACAGGTTCACATTTAAGGATATGAAAGGCTACTTTCACTTAACAAGAACTTTCACTGAAGAGAATAAAACTGACATTTTGAGAAATATCAAGGAACTTACAAGATCCTTGAAAAGATGAAGTGGCCAAAGGTCAGAAAACCAAGAGAAAAAACTTTATTCTAAATTGGCATAATGAAAAGAAATCAAATCAAAGATTGGGTCCTGGGTTCTAATCTCAACTCAGCCATATACAATTATCATATAGAAGTATGGTATAAATCCTTTCATCTATCAGAAGTTTAGTTTTTATCTGTAAAATGAAAGTGAATTAGACAACTTGAGAGCTCCTCCCTCACTAAAATTCTAGGATTCTAAGCATTAAAAATCACATGTATTTTATGAGATTCACACAGACTACATAAGTTATTATCTAAAATGTTGCTACCATTCATTTTTAAACAAATGCAAAAATTCCTTTTTTTTTTTTTTTTTTTGAGACAGGGTCCTACTCTGTTGCCCAGGCTGGAGTGCACTGGAACAATCACAGCTCACTGCAGCCTCAACTTTCCAGGCTCAAGCAATCCTCCCATCTCAGCCTCCCAAGTAGCTGGGACCACAGGCATGCACCACCACACTTGGCTAATTTTTTTTTTGTAGAGATAAGGTCTCCATATGTTGCCGAGGCTGGTACCAAACTCCTGGGCTCAAGTGATTTCCTGATGACTCAGTCTCCCAAAATGCCGGGATTATGGGCATGAGGCACAGGGCTTGGCCTCTTTTTTCTAACAAGATGATCAAAGTTCAAAACTCTAACAGGAATAATATATCTAAAAAACACCTAGAATGTTTAAACAGTTCCTAAGGGTTCAGTTTCTCCCTTCAGCAATTAAAAGGAACCAGATTATGGCCACAGTCTGAAAAAGAAAGGTTTATTTCTAACGTCAGCAGAATTGCTCTAAAGACAGCAAGAGGCCAGGTGCGCTGGCTCATGCCTGTAATCCCAGGACTTTGGGAGGCTAAGGCAGGTAATGTTCTCTTCTACTACTTCTACCACCGAAGTCAGCTTTTTTGGTTGCATTCAGCCAATATTTATTAGTACTTATTATGTGCAAGAAGTTACCGCAGAATTTTCCAGGTAAACAAGCTAGCAAATGCAAGAGCCCTAAAGTGTACCCAAGATTGGGGTGTTTGAGAAATAGGCTGAAGGCCACAGGATGGCTGAAACACGATGAATGACCCATTAGAGAGTGCTAGGAGAACCGTTTGAGAAGTAGGCAATGGCCAAGCAGAAAAGTGACATGATGTGACTTGCATATTTTTTTTTTTTTAGACAGAGTCTTGCTCTGTCGCCCAGGCTGGAGTGCAGTGGCGCAATCTCAGCTCACTGCAAGCTCCGCCTCCCAGGTTCATGCCATTCTCCTGCCTCAGCCTCCTGAGTAGCTGGGACTACAGATGCCCGCCATCACACCTGGTTAATTTTTTTTTTATTTTTAGTAGAAACAGGGTTTCATGTGTTAGCCAGGATGGTCTCATCTCCTGACCTCGTGATCTGCCCGCCTCGGCCTACCAAAGTGCTGGGATTACAGTACAGGTGTGAGCCACCGCACCCGGCCATGACTTGCATTTTTAAAAAGGACCACTTTGCTTGCTATGCACCTATGAAGTCAAAAATGCCTTTCAAATGTTAAGCTCCATGATTTTATTGTATCTAAACCTAAGCTTACTCCAGTCATTCTTTTCTTGGTATTTAATGGTAAGTAAATCACTTGGGTTTTTTTCGTTTGATTCTTTGTTCGTTGAGACAGGGTCTCAATTAGTCACCCAGGGTAGAGTCCAGTGACTTGATGTCAGCTGCAGCCTCAACCTCCTGGGCTCAAGCAATCCTCTCACATCAGCTTCCCCAGTACCTCCAGCTACAGATGCAGGCTACCACATCTGGCTAATTTTGTTTATTTTTTGTAGAGACAAAGTTTCACTATGTTGCCCAGACTGATCTCAAATTCCAGGGCTCAAGCGATTCTCCCACCTTGGGCTCCCAAAGTACTGGGATTATAGACATAAGACACCACACCTGGCAATAAGTCATTTGCAATTTTCTATTAAATGTGGAATTGTACATAAAAATTTTAATTGTAATTATTTAACATTGTAAAAATGCAGTAATTATCTCACTCTGTTCCTCCTTTGCTTTTTCCTTTATTTGCCAACTATGGATTTAAATGGAAGATACTTTAAATGTAGTCATCTATTTCTTTTTCTCCTTTTTTTGGGGGCAGGTGGGACGGAGTCTTGTTCTTGTTGCCCAGGCTAGAGTGCAGTTGCACAATCGGCTCACTGCATCCTCCGCCTCCCAGGTTCAAAAGTCTCCTGCCTCAGCCTCCCAAGTGGCTGGGATTACAGGCACCCACCACCACACCGAGCTAATTTTTGCATTTTTAGTAGAGATGGGGTTTCATCATGTTAGCCAGGCTGGTCTCGAACTCCTGACCTCAGGTGATCCACCTGCCTCCCAAAGTGGAGCCGTGACATCTTATGTAACAACAAAAGTGAATAATGTTGGCTGGGCACGGTGGCTCACACCTGTAATCCCAGCACTTTGGGAGGACAAGGCATGTGGATCACCTGAGGTCAGGAGTTCAAAGCCAGCCTGACCAACATGGCAAAACTCCATCTCTACTAAAAAATAATAATAATAATAATAAATAAACAAATTAGCTGGGTGTGGTGGCCTGCACCTGTAATCCCAGCTACTCAGGAGGCTGAGGCAGGAGACTTGCTTGAACCCAGAAGGTGGAGGTTGCAGTAAGCTGAGATTGCACCACTGCTCTCCAGCCTGGGTGACAGGAGACTCTGTCTCAAAAAAAAAAAAAAAAAAAACAAAAAAAAACACTGAAGTCTGACAGTGAGTGCTGGAATCACCATTTACGAACCCAATTTATTTGTGTGTGTGTGTGAGAGAGAGAGTCTCACTGTGTTGCCCAGGCTGGAGGCAGTGGTGCAATCTCGGCTCACTGCAACCTCTGCTTCCTGGGTTCAAGTGATTCTCCTGCCTCAGCCTCCCAAGTAGCTAGGACTACAGGCGTGCACCACTACACCCAGCTAGTTTTTATATTTTTAATAGAGACATGGCTTCACCATGTTAGCCAGGCTGGTCTCGAACTCCTGACCACAGGTAATCCACCCGCCTTGGCCTCCCAAAGTGCTGGGATTACAGGCATGAGCCACCAAGCCTGGCCTATTTAATTATATTTAGTTGAGGGTTTTTTTTGAGATGGGGTAAGCATAAGCCACCATGCCCAGCCTGGACCCTATTTAAACTCAGCAAAGACACAACCACCATTTCACAAAAGCATGGTATTTCAGCATGAAAGTCCTAAGAATGTACAACACTACAAGGGAGTTCACAGTGATCTTATGACAACAGGAAATCCCAAGTGTGAAAAACAATACAAATCCTACCTCTAACCGGGCAATAATCAACACTGACAGATTAGGAAAAGCTTAAGAAAAAAGAATTCAAATCAAGAACTCAAAGTAGAGATAATTTTCAACTATCCCACCATTGAGGACTAGCTCCAAGTACTGATGTAAGCATCTATATATAAAATATCAAATATACAGGTTGAGCATCCCTTATCCAAAACTCCAAGAAACTCCAAAATGGAGTGCCAACCTGACGCCAAAAATGGAAATTTCTACACCTGACCTCACATGATGGGTTGCCATCAAAACACAGTCAAAGCCTGGGCATGGTGGTTCACGCCTATAATCCTAGCACTTTGGGAGTTCAAGGTGGGCAGATGGTTTCAGCCCAGGAGGTCAAGACCAGGCTGAGCAACATGGCAAAATCCCATCTCTATTTAAAAAAAAAAAAAAAACAAAAACACACACACACACAAAAATTACTCAGCCACAGTGGCATGCACCTGTGGTCCCAACTACTTGGGAAGCTAAAGTGGGAGGACCGCTTGAGCCCAGGAAGCTAAGGTTGCAGTGAGTTGTGATCACGCCACTGCACTCCAGCCTGGGCGATAATGGCATTGTGGTTATGTAGGAAAATGTCTTTGTTCTTTTTTTCGCTTTTTTTTTTTGAGACCAAGTCTTGCTCTGTCACCCAGGCTAGAGGCTCGGCTCACCGCAGCCTCTGCCTCCTGGGTTCAAGTGATTCTCCAGCCTCAGCCTCCCGAGTAGCTGGGATTACAGGTGCATGCCACCACTCCTGGCTAATTTTTTGCATTTTTAGTAGTGACAGGGTTTCGCCTCGAACTCCTGACCTCAAGGTGATCCACCCGCCTCAGCCTTGCAAGTGCTGGGATTACAGACGTGAGCCACTGCACCAGGCCATGTCTTTGTTCTTAAGACATACCATCTAAAGTGCTTAGAGGTGGCTAGGCACGGTGGCTCATGCCTGTAATCCCAGCACTTTGGGAGGCCAAGGCAGGCCTTGAGGTCAGGAGTTCAAGACCAGTCTGGCCAACTATGGCAAAACACCGACCAGATATGTCCCCTTGACCTTGGCCTCCATAACTGTAAGAAATAAATTACTTTTCTATATAAATTACTTTAGGATATTCTGTTATAAGTACTAGAAAATGGACTAAGACACTATGGTACTCCTTCAATTTTTATATAGGTTTGAAATTTTTCAAAATAAAGAAACGTAAAGTAAAAAATAAAAATATGTATTTACCACCACCTTGGATTATGGTGTTTATTGGACAGACCTGAGTTCTCAAGTGATCAAGATGATAATCAGCTGGTTCAGATCTTTGATATCCTTTCTCATCTATTCCTGAGTAACAATAAACTAAATGCCTGCACTTCTGGGGGACAGTGTGGTGTTAATGAGGCATATAACAAGAGACTAGTTAGTAATCACACATTCATGGTTGGAAATCTGGAATTCTTAAAACAGTCTTCAAAAAGAATAAGGGGCCGGGCACCATGGCTCACACCTGTAATCCCAGCACTTCAGGAGGCTGAAGCAGAGGATTGCTTGAGGCCAGGAGTTTGAGACTAGCCTGAGGAACAAAGTGAGAACCCCCTCCATCTCTATAAAAAAAAATTTTTTTTCATTAGGTGTAGTGGTGCATGCCTGTGGTCCCAGCTACTGGGGAGGCTGACAGGAAGATTCCTTGAGCCCAGGAGCTCAAGGTTGTAGTGAGCTATGATGGTGCCACTGCACCATCTAGCTTTAGGCCACAGAGTGAGACCTTGTATCTAAAAATAAAAAACTGGCTGAGCACAGTGGCTCATGCCTATAATCCCAGCACTTTGGGAAGCCAAGATGGGAGGATTGCTTGAGCTCAGGAATTCAAGACTAGTGAACTCCCACCTCTACAAAAACTACAAAAATTAGCTGGGTGTGTTGGCATGCGCCTGTTGTCCCAACTACTAGGGAAGCCGGAAGGACTGCTTGAGCCCAGGAAGTCAAGGGTGCCGTAAGCCATGATTGTACCACTGAACTCCAACCTGGATGACAAAGTGAGACCCTGTCTCATAAAATAAATACATACATACATATACACACGCACACACACACACGACATGTCTATATGTAACACCATGGCAAGTGGTTCAAAATATATTAACTGAATGAAACAAGCAATGATGAAACTTTTCCAAACATTAATTATTTAGGTTACAGGTATCTGAATTTTTCTTTTTTGAGGTAAGAGTCTCTGTCACCAAGGCTAGAGTGCAGTGGTGCGATCTCAGCTCACTGCAACCTCCACCTCCCAGGATCGAGCAATTCTCCAGCCTCAGCCTCCCCAAGTAGCTGTAATTACAGGTGCCCGCCACCACGCCCAGCTAATTTTCACATTTTTCGTAGAGACAGGGTTTCACCATGTTGGCCAGGCTGGTCTCGAACTCCTGACCTCAAGTGATCCACCCGCCTCGACCTCCCAAAGTGCCGAGATTACAGGCATGAGCCATCACAGCTGGCCACAGGTAGAATTTTATGGGTGACTTTCATTTTCTCTGTTGCATTTACGTATATTGCTTTTATAATAGGTCAAAAAAATTAAGACACACACATAATTAACCAAGCTAAAATTCTACCAAACCCAGAGGAAAGCATTCTTCATTCTGGCTCTGAGACATGAGCTAGATGCCAGATGCAAATCTAGGGACAGTTTCATCAAAATTGTTTTTGAGATGGAGTTTCCCTCTTGTCACCCAGGCTGGAGTGCAATGGCACAATCTCAGCTCACTGCAACTTCCATCTCCCGGGTTAAAGCGATTCTCCTGCCTCAGCCTCCTGAGTAGCTAGGATTACAGGCGTGCACACCCACACCCAGTTAATTTTTGTATTTTTAGTAGAGACGGGGTTTCACCATGTTGGCCAGGCTGGTCTTGAACTCCTGACCTCAAGTGATCCACCCACCTCAGCCTCCCAAAGTGCTGGGATTACAGGTGTGAGCCACTGCGCCCAGCCCATCAAAATTATGAACAAGGACAGACGAGGTGGCTCATGCCTGTAATCCCAACACTTTGGGAGGCTGAGGTGGGTGGATGTTTGAGTCCAAAAGTTCAAGACCAGCCTGGGCAACAAAGTGAGACTGTCTCTACCAAAAAAAAAAAAAAGAAAATAAAAAAGAACATTAGTAACAGTATTTATCATCAAATGTCAAAAGAATAATGAAGGTTGGGTGTGGTGGCTCACGCCTGTAATCCCAACACTTTGAGAAGCCGAGGCAGATGGATCACGAGGTCAAAAGTTCAAGACCAGCCTGGCCAACATAGTAAAATTCCATCTCTACTAAAAATACAAAAATTAGCCAGGCATGGTGGTGCACGCCTGTAGTCCCAGCTACTCAGGAGGCTGAGGCAGGAGAATCACTTGAACCTGGGAGGTGGAGGTTGCAGTGAGCCAAGATCACACCACCACACTCCAGCATGGGTGACAGAGCAAGACATGGTCTCAGGAAAAAAAAAAAGAAAAAAAGAATAACAAAGTACAAAAATGTAGCCATTATTCACTAAATTCGTTCGTTAAATATGTATTTATTGAAGGCAACAATGTACCTAGTACTGTGAGTAATGAATAAAATACAGACTCTGCTCTCAAGGAGTTTACAGTCTAACTAGAGAAACCAACCAAGCAAACCATTAATCCATTATAAGAGCACAACGAATATCAGAGAAGTGATGCCTATGGATGTAAAAGGCCAATGAACAAGACACTATGAAGGATAAGCAACATAAAGCCAAAGGCAGTTAAGATGACGTACTGAGCAAATATTCAATTAGCACGTCTCAGACACAAGCTGTAGACTAACAGACCACTCCCAAGCTTACAGCAGGTTCATACAATGGTGTTTATTCAAAGATATATTAAAATTAAGACGAAGGGGCCTGGTGCAGTGGCTCATGCCTGTAAAATTAAGATGAAGAAATATAATTCAGTTCACGCATAAAGCATGTACTATGCCAAGCAAGAATTCTGCCCAGAGCCAAATTACAAACATAAATAAAACTCAGTTCCTGCCCTTAAGATACTCATAGAAAAAAGTAACTATCCTTCCTTTTAAAAATAGAATATACCATTAACAGGCATATTTGTAATAAACATATAATATGTATTAAATAATTACAACTGTATATAATTACAACATATGTAACAGTACACTATATATATGATAATAGAGGGCCAGGTATGGTTGCTCACACCTGTAATCCCAGTGCTTTGTGAAGCTGTGGTGGGAAGATCACTTGAGGCCAGGAGTTTGAGACCAGTTTAACCAACATAGCAAGACTTCATCTCTACAAAAAAATTTAAAAATTAGCCGGGTGGTGGTGTACGCCACTCGGGAGGCTGAGGTGGCACTACTGCTTGAGCCCAGGAGTTCAAGGCTACAGTGAGCTATGATTATACCACTGCACTCTAGCTGTGGACAACAGAGTGAGACCCTGTTTCTAAAAATATAAATTAATATTACATTAAAAAATAATAGGCCAGGTGCAGTGGCTCCTGTCTGTAATCCTGGCACTTTGGGAGGCCACAGTCAGTGGATCGCTTGACCCCAGGAGTTCGAGACTAGCCTGGGCAACATGGCAAAACTCCTTCTCCACAAAAAATACAAAAAAATTAGCCAGGCATGGTGGTATGTGCCTGCAGTCCTAGCTACTCAGAAGGCTGAGGTGGGAGGACCACTTGAGCCTAGGAGGTCAAGGCTGCAGTGACCTCTGATTGTGCCACTGCACTCCAGCCCAGGTGACAGAACAAGACCCTGTCTCAAAAAATATATAATATTAATAGAAAAGTGCTATTAACAGGCAATTAAGGATGATAAACCTCAGATCATCATAAAGGCTATCATTTATTAAGGACTGACTCAATGCCAGGGATGCACATTCCACCAAAAAGAGGGGTTAAATCCCTCCCAAGTTACAAAGCTAGGTTTTCGTTTTGAGACAGGGTCTTGCTATGTGGCCCGGGCTGGAGAGCAGTGGTGTGATCACAGCTCACTGCAGCCTCTATCTCCAAGCTACCCTTCTGCCTCAGCCTCCTGAGTAGCTAAGATTACAAGCACACACACCACCGCACACACACCACCATGCAAGGCTTTTTTTTTTTTTTTAAATAGAGACAAGGTCTCATGCTCCTGAGTTTCAGCAACCCTCCTGCCTTAGCCTCCCAAAGTGCTGGGATTACAGGTGTGAACCACCACACCCGACCCTACAAAGCTAGGTTTTGAGCTCAGTGGCTCTGTCTCTTCCAAGGCTCAATCACAAGAAAAGTATGCAAAACTGAAAGGAAAAAGAAGACCAAACTACTGGATATAAAAACAATATAGAAAACAGCACAGATATCTGACCACAAGACAAACTTTATTTATATATAAAGACCAAGTTTTATGGCTTCATGTTTTATAGTTGGTATTTGTTCAGGTATTTATTTTGAATGCAGTCCATCAAGAAAACAAAACTTAAAGAAAAAAGTTTGTACTGACCGCTACAATTTATAACACACTATGGAAGAATGAAAGAGTCAGCATCAAATTCTCAGTTTCTCCAATGTCGACAAGTCATCTTATGTCTAAATCAGGGGTCGGCAAAGTAGAGCCCCAAATCAAATCCGACCTGCAGCCTGTTTTCATAAGTAAAACAAACATCTGTACACAAAATACTCTTTTTTTTTTTTTATTGGGACACAGCCATGCCCATTCATTTGGGTATGGCTGCTTTCCTACTACAAGGACAGACCTGAGTGCTTAAGACAAAGACAGTATGATCCACAAAACGAAAAACATTGATTTTCTGGTCCTTTACAGAAAATGTTTTCAGACCCCTGGTCTAAATGATTGCCATATATATCACAAATGGTGGAAAAATAATTAGCCTGTTCATTTCAGCCCTATTTAAGCTTTATTATGAACTCTACCTGATTTAAGTACTCTTCCTTTATAATTACTGTCACTTAGTAAATGTTAATGAGTTTTTGAATTTCCACAACTATGTTCACATTTCAGTTATTTTCCATACAGTAGGTCTTACTTTAGCTGCCCAGTAATTTATTCTACACATAATTACTACAACAAAATCCTAATTAAGGCACATCTGTGGCCTGGCGCGGTGGCTCACGCCTGTAATCCGAGCACTTTGGGAGGCTGAGGCGGATAGATCATGAGGTCAGGAGTTCAAGACAAGCCTGGCCAACATGGTGACACCCCGTCTCTACTAAAAATACAAAAATTACCTGGGCATGGTAGTGCACGCCTGTAATCCTAGCTACTCAGGAGGCTGAGGCAGAACTGCTTGAACCTGGGAGGTGGAGGTTGCAATGAGCTGAGATTGCACCACTGCACTCCAGCCTGGGCAACAGAGCGAGACTCCATCTCAGAATTAAAAAAAAAAAAAAAAAAAAAGGCACATCTGCAATTATCCCCATACATAGTTATGCTTCAATTTTGTACAATCTACAAAGATACAGACAAGCAAAGATGAACACACAGACAAGAGCTGCTATGACTAAATAATTTCTAATATCCGATTCATATTCGAACACCTCAAAGTGCCATTTACAACTAACAGCATCTGGCCAGGTGTGGTGGCTCATGCCTGTAATCCCAGCACTTCGGGAGGCCAACGCAGGTGGATCACCTGAGGTCAGGATTTCGAGGCCAGCCCGGCCAACATGGCGAAACCCCGTCTCTATTAAAAAAATTTAAAAATTAGCTGGGCGTGGTAGCATGTGCCTGTAGTCCCAACTACTTGGGAGGTTGAGGCAGGAGAATCTCTTGAACACGGGAGGCAGAGGTTGCAATGAGCCAAGATCTCGCCCCATTGCACTCCAGCCTGGGTGACAGAGCGAGACTACGTCTCAAAAAAAAAAAAACAACATCAGTGTCATCTGACTGCATAAGAAATGCAAATTCATGGCCCCTATTCCAGACCTACCAAGTGATTCTTATGCACATTAAAAGTCCAAGAATCAATGCACCAAGACAGAGTTTATATCACTTACCTTGAGTGTGAAAAGGCTGATTCGGCCAGGCAGTTTATAAAACAACCCCTCTCCTCCTCTTGAATTGGAATGTAGCATAGCATTGAGGCATGCGAGAGGGGACGTCCCACTGTAAAACCACAAAAGAATGGATGAGGGTCATACAATCCATCTGCCTAAAGACCTAATCCCTCCAATTCATTCTTAAATGAGAAAAAGCTAAGCAAGAAATACAAAAGAAAAAATCTCATGACAATTTCACTGTGAAAATAGTAAAAGAATAACCAAATGAAATTCACATAAATCACACTCAGGGAACTCTGGAATAAACATTATGTGATACTTGAAATCCATACCTAACACTTCTTCAGTGCTTTTTGACAATATAAATCAAATTTTCAAGAAATTTAGAAAAACCACACAATTTTTTCAAATTATATTTTAATAAATAAAATTTTAATAAAATTTTACTATTAAAAGCTTCCTAGCCTCTATATTTCAATTTACATATCATACTCAGAAACTGCCACAGATTATCACAAAGAATCACAAAATCAATGGTCCTTTGGCAATAAAACAAGCAGAACTTTTTTTCCAGTTAAACATTTTCTAGTAAGTAAACAAAAAGAACAGTATTTCATTTGTTTTTTTTCTCTGTTGGGAGTGGGGAGATTGAGTTTTATTCTGTATCTACGCGGGAACAATTATTTAAACCTAAATGCAAAAAGACAGTCAAGTGGATTTAGTTCCCAGTAATGCTTAAACATTAAACTGAAACAATGGCATACTCAGTTGTTTCATGGTCCTTACCACAACAGCAGGTTGCGAAACAGTGACAGTTCAGTGCGAAGGATGCTACTTACTGAATCTTAAAATAGAAAAGCTACCAAAAAAATCAACAAATGCCCATTATTAATATTAACTGAGTTTGGCACTAGCATATTAGTGCTAGGAGTCACCTGTGCACCCTCTCTTCCCTCTCCCCAGCATGTTAAAAAATATATAAATAGCTTAAGTAAGCCTCTTCGCATGTTTCAGAACTAGAGGCCCTAATTTATGCAGTGTTAAAAATAAATTCTGAGTCTAAAAAAACCATTAAAAAACTATTACTTATTTTGCCTTGGAACACACTGGATGCTAAAAAATTTTTCACCAAGAACCAATCTCTAAAAGAAACCTTGTGCAAAATCTGGAGTATCAAGTGGGTGTGCTAGCATCTCTGCTACAAGGAGAACAGCATGCTGGCACAGCTCTTCTGTGACTCCTACATATTATACCTCTGTCTACAAATTACAGAGCTGCTCACTCATCATGAGCCACCATGACTGCTTCATAATTCCTCTAAGAACAAGAAGCAGAAACAAGTTAAGGTTTTCAATTCCATATGTCCCAAAGGGACTCATTTACCTTCTATAGGCAAAGTGGTCCAACAGCAATGCAGACAGCAGCATGATGGGAAATAGCCCATAAAAACAAAAATAAAGCACAATTATAACACTACACAGTGGATAAGTACAAGTCAAATAAATGTGATGTAGACAATCTTAAATCTTCCCTCCCCACAAAACATCAACTTGAGAATGTTTGAACTGACAACAGGAAAGTGAGGGCCTTCTGACCCTAAAAGGTCAATTTGCTAAGTTTGACTAGCAAAAACATGAAGTTTGCTCTGAGTCCCAGGCAGGGACTGTGTAGTGCTCTCCTCTTTCCTCATTTAAGGACTTTTTTTTGTTTTGTTTTGTTTCATTTTTTAAGACGGAGTCTCATTCTGTCGCCCAGGCTGGAGTGCAGCAGTACAATCTCAGCTCACTGCAACCTCCGTCTCCCGGGTTCAAGCGATTCTCCAGCCTCATCCTCCCAAGCTGGAACTACAGGCTACAGGCATGCATCACCACACCGGCTAATCTTTGTATTTTTAGTAGATACTGGGTTTTGCCATGTTGGCCACGTTGGTCTTGAACTCCTGACCTCAAGTGATCTGCCTGCCTTGGCCTCCCAAAGTGCTGGGATTACAGGCGTGGGCCATCACACTCAGCCCTTTTTTTTTTTTTTTAAAGTTTGAAGTTAGGATAAGGAAAAAGAAAGATTAAAGATAGTCACTGGCTTTCAGGCCAGCAATTCTATGTTTCTAACTTGTTACTTCTCCAGGAAAACTATGCCATAAATTTAGAAAACAAAGGTCACCTCAAAATTTAGTAAATTCATATAATATGTGACTGGAATTAGTAGGGGGAAAAAAGTCAGTGGGTTTTTTATGTTGATGAGACCACCGTTCTTTTATCCTAAAAGAAAGAACTTCAGGGATACAGCATAGAGAAAAGGGTAGTGTTAGGCACAATAGAGGCTATCAGGTCTGAAACTTCTGAAACAGCACGAGAGAAAATGTGCCCTGCCTCCTTACACAAAAAACAAGCTCTATGCCAAGATTTAAGGAAGAGCAAGGAGATGGGGAAAGCCACTGCACCTCTAAATGAAAACAAATAGATGTTCACCCACTGCTACCCCTCCACTCAGACGACACACAATTTGGGAAATGGATAGTTCTGCTTCACTATCAGACACAGAAGCACAAACATATACACATGTTTACTTACTCATATCACTACACAACTACAGAAAGACACATGTCCTATGAAACCCTCACGTTAAGCAACAAGAACAATACAAACCTCATTTCCTTTAGTCCTTCTGCCTCTATGACCTGCAGAATCTGTTTTGGTGTCATTGGAGCATCCGAGTAGTTTTCTAAAACCTGAAGAAATATAAACGTCCTAATTTCAGTGTGCAATTTCCATTTATATCCATCCGTCCATATATCATGGGCTAAAGTTCTGCTATGAGGTACCACTGGTGACAACTTACTTTTTCCACAGTTAAAATTACTTCAGAAATCAAATCACACATATATCCAGTTACTGAAAGTTACTGCAATTAACTGAAATGTTCAAATTCTCAATTCTAAGGATGCATATCTTCTCAGCATACATTGTATAGTATGTGAGACCTTAGCAACATTGGTTACTGTTTAACTTGAGGCTGTTAATACTGCTAAACCACAGAATATATAGCACTGCACAAGAAACATGAGACAGAAATGCATTCACATTTTCTTTCCCAAGGAAGTTTAATTACTACCTATACATACATATATATATGTGTGCAAATTCATGGCCCCTATTCCAGACCTACCAAGTGATTCTTATGCACATAAAAGTCCAAGAATCACTGCACCAATGCTTTTGTATTTTAGTAGAGACGGAGCTTCACCATGTTGGCCAGGCGAACTCCTGATCTCAGGTGATCTGCCCACCTCAGCCTCCTAAAGTGCTGGGATTATAGAAGTGAGCCACCACACCCGACCAAGTACCCATATTTTTAAACGGTGCTTTTTGCCACTGTGTTGTTAATCTGTGGTGTTAACTGCCACAGTACGTTCTGCCATTTGGCAATATGATGCTATGATTCTGCATGACTGGTGCAATGAGAAGCAGAATATCCCATTTATGTTAGCATCATCTATAACCAAGTCATGGCAGTATTGCAGTATTTTCTTAGTGTGCAACTGCAGCTCTCTTGCTTTAAGAGTTCTTAGATATGTTATTCTTCTAAAAGAGGAAAAAAGCTGTCAATATCTTTGTACTTTGTCTACCTGTGTAGCTACTGAGGGTACTCCAAATCAAGCTAACATCTTACAGTCCATTTAACTACCATAACCAAGTACTGCTGTCACAAGCAACACATAAAGCAGTAAGTCTGACAGGACACTGCTGTCTGCGGCCATACCACCCTGGACGTGCCCAATCTTGTCTGACAGGTCTGCTGCGGAAGGTACTCTATGGAAGAACATAAGACCTCAGCACTAAAGTCAAGGTTTGGAGAAGGTACTAAAATAAAACCCCTATTTCTCATGATCCTATTCTTTGCTTCTCTTTTCAGATTTTCCATTCTCCATGGGTAACATTATCATCTCAGTTTCAGCCACTACCTAAATTCTGATAACTATCTAATCTCTACCTCTAGCCCTGACGTCTCCCCCAAATTTCAGATTCAAATATTCAGTTGTGTACTGATTGTACCCCTTCATTATCTACTCTAATTCAGCTCTACTCTTAATTCATCTAATTGGCAATTCTAATTCACCTCTTCTCCAGACCCACTCTTCTTCCTGTATTCCCTACCTTGATTGACAGCCTGTATAATCACCTAATTCAGAAACGCAGGTGTCATCCTTCTCTCTCATCTGTCCCCCAAGTCCCAAAACCAGTCTCTTTCCTGACCCAACACAACAGCCTCTTAATGTCTATCCCTCCATCCAGTCCTGCTTTCCTCAAATCCATTCTGACTCTGTTGTCATCCTTCAATCAACAAACACATGCAACACCTACCTTGTGCCAGGCACAATTCTAGGGATTCACAGTAAACAAGACCAAATCCCTGCTGTGGTAGAACTTACATGTTATAGCCTGAGGTCAACCCAGCAAAGCAAACCTGCCCTCATCACTTTTAGCTCTAAAATCCTTCAACAGGCCAGGCACAGTGGTGCACACCTATAGCCCCAGCTGAGACTGAGGCAGGAGGGTCACTTGAGCTCAGGAGCTCCAGGATGTAGTGCGCCATGATCCTGCCTGTGTATAGCCCAGCACTCCAGCCTGGGTAACACAGTGAAACCTCATCTCTTTAAAGAATTTCTGAAAATGGGGGCCAGGTGCGGTGGCTCACGCCTGTAATCCCAGCACTTTGGGAGGCTGAGGCGGGTGGATCACGAGGTCAGGAGATCGAAACCATCCTGACTAACATGGTGAAACCCCGTCTCTACTAAAAAGTACAAAAAAACTGGCCGGGCATGGTGGTGGGCGCCTGTAGTCCCAGCTACTCGGGAAGCTGAGGGGGGAGAAGCTGAGTGCAGTGAGCTGAGATCGCGCCACTGCACTCCAGCCTGGGCGACAGAGCAAGACTCCATCTCAAGTAAAAAAAAAAAAAAAAAAAAAAAAAGAATCTAAAAAAATATATGGCTGGGTAAAGTGTCTCACACCTGTAATCCCAGCACTTTGGGAGGCCAAGGTGGGCAGATTGCTTGAGCCTAGGAGTTCAAAACCAGCCTGGGCAACATGGTGAAACCCTGTCTCTACAAAAATATATAAAAAACTAGCTGGGCATGGTGGCGCATGCCTGTAATCCCAGCTACACAGGAGGCTGAGGTGGGAGAATCACGAGCCCAGAAGTGGAAGCTGCAGTGAGCTGTGATGGCGCCACTGCACTTCAGCCACAGTGACAGAATGAGACTCTGTCTCAAAAAATAGTAATAAAAATAGAAAGCAAATAAAATCCTTCAACAGCACCTTAATCACATACTGCAAAAGCTGAAGCTTCCAAAGTCCACTGGCCCACTGGTAAAGAACAGGATCTAGAGTTAGATTCAAATTCTTACGTTCTAAACTAGGGCAAATTACAACCCAACCTGAACCTAGGTTCTCTTTTGAAGGATACTGATGTCTTCCTCTCAGAGTTATTGAACAGATTAGAGACAATGTAAGTAATGCTTACAGTGCCTGGCACAGAGTAGATGCTCACTGGCCTGACATATGGAACCCTCACAATCTGGTCTCTGCCTGTCTCTACCCATCCACAATGACACTCCACAAACTTTATGTTCCAATAATTTGTAGATATAGCTAATTCTCACACTTTGCCAATACACACACTCCCTCTCACCCTTTCTCTCTCTCTCTCTCCTGCTATGTGTTGTCACCAGCTCCTGCTTATGCCCTCTGTGACTGGCCTAACTCCTAGTTACCCTTCAAGATTGAGCTCAGAAAGCACCTTCCTCCAGGAAGCCTTCCCTGATCTCTGCCAGGCAGAAGTAAAAGTCTCTTTTCAATGTCCCCATTGTTTCATAACACATACAATTATCTTCCAAACCAGGACAGTTGAAAGGAGAAACTATTCATAATTATGACTGGACAAGAGGCAGCAACTGGGATATCTGTTTATGATTTATACAACTATGATAACATGTATCATGACTACAGTAAAATTCTGTTCCTGTGTCTGGACCTTCTCCATCCCCAGACGACCATAAGCCCTGAGGGGGCAAACCTCATCCACCTTTGTATTCCAAGAACCTAAGTGCCAAGACAGGCAGTACTGACTTGAACAAACCTACAATAAACCCTGGAACAAGCTACTAATGTTCACTGCCACAGATATCATTTCTTTGATACTAACTAAATGAAAGCTGAGCTAGCGAATTTTTGTAGCATTTTTTAAAAGAAGCATGACTCAAATAGTAACTACCAATTATTTAAACAGCAATCAGCAATAGCCTGAGAATTTAAGACAGGGGAAACAGAATCTCTAAAGGGAAGTTACATCAAAAGATACAAAGCATTCACTTTTATTAAAACTGTTTATGCCTCCAGCTTTTGGTATAAGAACAAGTCAGCAGTGTTCTATTCCTAGTCTCTTTCTAGACTACATTTAAAAAAAAAAAAATAAGTCTTCTCTTACTTCAAAGGGGAAAAAAAATGTTTGATGTAAGAACTGGTCAGTCACGAATCAAAGTAAAAGATAAAGCATGCAACAAAGAGTTTCTCAGAGCCAGGGAGAATCCATTTAGGGTCCTCAATTTAAAGGGAAATCCCCTTGGCTATTTCTCCCAAACAAACTGTTCATAACAAGTTGGAAGATATCCACCCAACCACGTAAGGTCTACGTCTTGCATCTAGAAAAGACAATACTACAAAATGTGTGAAAGAAAGAGTATCTATTTTTCAACAGCATAATTAAACATCTGCAAAAATCAATCTTCTGGGGTATACTACACTGAAATTCTCAAGAAGAATCTTCTTTCCTCTGCAAAAACAATTTTTTAAAAGGATTCCCAGTAACACTCTAGTCACCAGATTGCTCCTGGGGTCAGGAGCAATCTGAAAGTGTTCCCAAGGAAGTGCATACAATTGCCATTGCAAGGAGTCCAAATTCACCTGCCCAAAGAGAAGAGTAGTGTTCAGGTGTTCTAATGTTCAACTGTCCTACGTTCCCTCCTGGTCAAGTTTCTCTCAGTCCAGTGTTAAGCTCTCACAAATTCTCCAGCACACAGTGTTACAGAAACCTTTTTTTAAACATTAAGAGGGCTATTTTTTTCTTTTGTTTTGTTTTTGAGATGGAGTCTCACTGCCGCCACTGGAGTGCAGTGGCGCAATCTCGGTTCACTGCAACCTCCACCTCCCGGGTTCAAGTGATTCTCCTGCCTCAGCCTCCCGAGTAGCGGAGGTTACAGGCATGCGCCACCACCACGCCTGGCTAATTTTTGTATTTTTAGTAGGGACAGGGTTTCACCATGTTGGCCAGGCTAGTCTCGAACTCCTGACTTCAGGTGATCCGTCTGCCTCAGCCTCCCAAAGTGCTGGGATTACAGACGTGAGCCACCGCGCCCAGTCTAGGACTCTTAAAAAGTTCCCCCTTACCTACCATCCAGTCCCATCCAAAGAAATGGAAAATTCTAAAACAAAAAACACACAAAAGATACACAAATTACATATCATATTCTCATGAGTCCTTTTTTTTTTTTCTTTCTTGAGACGGAGTCTCACTCTGTCCCCCAGGCTGGAGTGCAGTGGCATGACCTTGGCTCTCTGCAACCTTCACCTCCCAAGTTCAAGCGATTCTCCTGCCTCAGCGCCCCCCACCCCTCCAAGTAGCTGGGATTACAGGCATGAACCACCACACCTGGCTAATTTTTGTATTTTTAGTAGAGACTGGGTTTCACCATGTTGGCCAAGCTGGTCTAGAACTCCTGACCCTGTGATCCACCCACCTCAGCCTCCCAAAGTGCTGGGATTACAGGCATGAGCCACCACGCCCAGCCTCGTTATTTTTTTAGAGTCAGGATCTCCCTCTATCACCCAGGCTGGAGTGCAGTGGCACAATCAGTCATTGGCCACTGCAGCCTCCAACTCCTCAGCCTCCCAAGTAGCTAGGACCACAGGTGTGCACCACCATGCCCAGCTCATTTTGTTTCTGCTGTTGTAGAGACCGGGTCTATGTTGCCCAGGCTCATCTTGAACTCCTAGCTTCAAGTGATTATTCTGCCTCAGCCTCCCAAAGTCTCACAAATCCTTTTTCACATGTATAACACCACCATAAAGTAATTCCTATTCATAGACTAGGCGCGGTGGCTCACGCCTGTAATCCCAGCACTTTAGGAGGCCAAGGTGGGTGGATAACCTGAGGTCACAAGTTCAAGACCAGCCTGACCAACATGGAGAAACCCCATCTCTACGAAAAATACAAAATTAGCGGGGCATGGTGGCACATGCCTGTAATCCCAGCTACTAGGGTAGACTGAGGCAGGAGAATCACTTGAACCTGGGAGGCAGAGCTTGCGGTGAGCCAAGATGGTGCTATTGCATTCCAGCCTGGGCAGCGAGAGAAACTCCAAACAAACAAAACAAACAAACAAACAAAAACAAGGTAATTCCTATTCATATTACTATTTTTAATGAAGAGCCTTAGAAGAAAAAGAGAAATAACTTACTCTGATAATCCGGTTTGAAGTCAATGATAAAACAGAAAGAGCAACCTCGATGTTGAAGTTCAGACCACAGTAAATTCGAGAATCTAAAGAGACTTCACAGTGGACCCCAAATTCCTAAAGTCAACTAGTAAGAGCCAACAGAACTTTGAAACAGATTTTATAATTCTGTCAAGACATAAATAACATAGGATTTAAAGGTACTTTCACCTACCTCTAACAAGTAAAACTCTGGCAAGCAAATTTCCTTGGGTGCCCAGGGTCATAAACACCCGCATTAACAGGAACGCCAAGGACAATGTCAATGAACACACAAAACTCATCGTCCAGGAGAATGAGAGCTCTCTCCCACTCCCCATCAGGCCTATATTTGTTTCCAGGTAAAGAACCATTAGAGAAATCCTGAAATTTCTACAAGATCCTGAAAACTAGCCCGAGCTTCCAATTTTGACTGAATCAGGAAAAAAAAATATTTTGGAACCTCAAAATCTTCAAACTTCACATGCCAGGCCAAAATAAACTGAAGCACAAAACTTCAGCATACAAACAATTGCTATTTTTGTTCCCTGGGCAACAAATGACTAGGGAAGAGGACAGCAAGCACCAATGAAAATTCTGTAGCCCAAATTCCTTCAGTTTTTATAAATCAGTAACTTTTACAGACTTCGAGAAAGCAAAAGGTGTACTTCAGGTTTGTATCAACCCCACCCCCCATACGTTTTTTTTTTTTTTTTTTTTTTGCACAACACCTTTGACGCAGAAAACTCACTTCAAAATAAGAGAGAAAATTAAGTCTGAGCTTCACTCATCATTAAAACTGAATTACGACAATTACATATAAACTAGAGTGTCAAGAGACACTTATGCTATCCGCAACACAACCTCCCTGTGTGACAGATCTTAGGAACTGACATCTTAGTATAACCTGTTACTAGTGGTATCAGCAGATGTTACACGAGTATGTCTCAAAGTCTCTGAGCTTTGTGGGTGCAATCCAAAAGGAAGCTATTTCACCTGCAGGTCCTCTGACGCTCTGAACACAAAATTCACAACCCCCATCAGTTGAACGAAGCGGCTTCAAACACTCAAATTACGCTCTCCCTTGCTAATCCTCAGTGAACAATGTCTCTCAACAGAGACACTTTGTCTTTGTCCAACATACATTCTTTGCAAAGTGGATTCAGTTCTCCTCAAAGTACCCATTTCCAGTCCAGCTTCTGAAGGCAAGCACCCCAGTCAGCGTTTCTCAAAGTGGGGTCCGTGAGCCACTGCGTTTCAATCACCTGGTAAGCCGGTGAAAGCGCAGATTCCCAGGCTCTATCCCAGACCCTGAGGCTCAGCAGGTCTTATGGAGGGCCCTAGGAGGAGCGTTACTAACCGCCTCTCAGGTGTCGCCCACAGGACACTAAAGTTAGAGAACCGCTGCTCAGGATTCAAGCTGGGAGTAAGCACTTTCTTCCCTCCACGCACCTGGTTTAGATTGGTAAAGCTCAAAATGCCACTGGCGTCCTTGAATGTGGGGTCGCTTTTCCACCCCCGGAGTCAAAGGCACCACCCCATTACCCACCATGAAGCGAGGGAGGAGCTTCCGACCCTTCCCGGAAACCCAACTCCCCCGGGTGAATGAACGAAGCTGCCCCAGACCCCCAGACGCTGCCAAATAGTGGGGGAGGGGAGGCGGGACCCCGCTGCCCCGAGGGGGAGGAGCCGGCCTGCCAGCTCGCCCCTCCGCAGGAATTTAGCTGGGCGGGGGGTGGCGTGTAGGGCAAGCGGAAAAAGGCGCCACATCCCATCCCGGCGGAGCGCTCCCCACCCCGCGCCTTGCGGGGCTGTCCCGTTCTTAAAGGAAGATGGCCCCGCCCCCTCCCGCGGTGGGCAGGGCCTCGCCCCTCCCCCTCCAGTGGGGGGTGCGCGGCGAGCCCACCCCCACCGAGCCCCACGGAGCCCCCCTCGGCTACCCGCCTCACCAGGCGCGCGGCCTCGGCCCACGTGCGCTCCTTCTTCTTCTTCTGTTTGTCCTTCATCCTCCTCCCCGGCGGCGGCGGCAGCTCCACGCGGGACCTCTGGGCTGGGCGGGCTGGGGCGGTGGCGCGGGGCTGGGGCGGCGGCGGCGGCGGCGGCGGCGGCGGGGGGGGTCGCGTGGCAGCGGCGGCGCGCGAGGTCTCGGGTGCGGCCGGGGAGAAGGGGCGGGCACGCGGGGACCGGCTGGCGCGAGAGCGGCGGTGGGGGAGGGGCGGCGGCGGCTCCACGCGCCCGCGCTGCGTCAGTCGCCCACGGCGGCAGCGGCTGCTGCCCCGCGATCGCTAAGGAATGCGGCGACTCCGCATAACCACGGGGTCAGAGGTCACGGCTCCGGCCTCCGCTTTCCCGCTCTGCTGAGGGACCGAGACAGGACCGGCGGCGGGGCGGGAGGGCGAAACGCGGCTTTCCCTTCGGCGCCCGGGTGTGTGCGTGTCTGCCGTGGGTGTGTGTGAGTGTGTGTGAAGAGTGAGGAGGGGGAGTGTGGGGTTTTTTTTTTTTGAACAAAAACAAACCGAAAGGACGGCTGGGAGTCGTAGTCCCAGCGGCCTCTCTGGCCTCCCCCGCTCCGGAAGAATATGGCCGTGTGAAGGGCGTGGACCACACTTCCCGGCGTGCCCCGCGGCCCCCTTCCGCTCTCCCTCTGGCGTCCTCCGCCTAGCACCGACCTCAGCTAGGAACGGGGACGCATCGCTGTTCGGGGAAGGGGCTGGGTAGAGTCTCGCGAGGTGCGGGAACTGGCTGGGTGCCTGAGGGATTCTGGGAGGCGATGCTGGGAAGGGGCGGTGGCTGGGCTCCCCCGGCCGCCCTTAACCCCTTAGGTGCTTTTTGCCTCAGGACCTCCGGGCGGGTGCGGGTGGGAAGTGAAGATGGGGAGCTCGACTCGCAGCTCCCACTTCGTGCTTCTCCTCGCCTAAATGGTTCTCACCTATACTTCTCGTAGGGGACGAGAGGCAGGACTTTCCCTTTAGGTCCCCCCTAAATGACTCACTGCCACATAATAATGAGACAGAAAGACCCTCATACCAGTAAAACGGTTATTCCACGGTTGATGGACTTTGACGGTTCCTCATTTCCTCCTATGCTTTCAGGCCGCTGTTTATTTGCAGAGCCTGCGTTCTTACCACTTGAGGAACTTGGTGATACGTTGACGGGTCGCATAAAGGACTTGGACTCTGGGGCCATACTGACTAGAATGCACCTGAGTGCGTTTTTAGAGGCAGTACCCTGGAGAGAACTCAGGCCCTGGAGTCCAACGGACCTAGACTGGAATCTTGGCTGAGTCACTCCCTGGCTGTCCACTCAACCTGAGCCTCAGTTTTCTGATCTGCATTTGTCTTGTATTTCATGGCATTATTGGAATTAAAATTAACATAAAATTCTTGACAGATTGGAAGAGGATGTGAAGGGAGATCTTGACATTATTAGGTTCGCATGATTTGGCGCCTGGCATAGAGCAAATGTTTAATAAATGGTGGCTGTTATTACCAGGTGAGAGACAATGGGCAATGTACTTAGCTTCTCTGAGCCTTAGTTTCAGAACCTGAAATGAAATTGAGAGCGCCCAGCACATAGGTTTTCTGTACCTATAGGTTCAGTCGTTGTCCAGAAACATTCCTAGATTCCGTCTTGAGTTGGATTGATGCCAGCTCTTAAAAACTGTGAAGGCAGGATCAGTGGCCACATTTAAAGGTTTCCCTGGGTGAGGAAACACACCCCCCACTCCCTAATGTTAACAGGTAGCAAGAGCCAGTATTGACAGGAGACCATTATGGTGTAGCCCAAACTCTAATGCCAAGGGGTTCAATGTTCTGCTTCTAATACTGGTCACAGAAAACTTTTGAGTCTGGTAAGCAAAATCCTACAAAGGGAAAAGACTGCAAAGTTAGAATAAGACACCTCTTAAAATCTCTCTAGCTCTACCCTGAGAGAAAGGAGGAACTACCGTCCCCCAGAAAACTGTTTGACTTGATTTTTTACAAAGGATTTTTAGCTTTTTTTTTTTCCAATCTACAACTGATACAGTACTCTTTGGCAAGTCATTTGGCTTCTTTCAGATGTCTTCTGAAGTAGCTTTACTCCCCTCTGACCTACAGGGAATAACTGAAATTTACATGTTTAATACAGGCACTGTGGTAGACAGAATAATGTCTTCCCCCCTTGCTCAAAACTGTCCAAGCCCTAGTCCCTGGAACCTGTGAATATGTTGTTTTTTTTTGTTTTGTTTTGTTTTGTTTTGTTTTTGAGACGGAGTCTCGCTCTGTCACCTGGGCTGGAGTGCAGTGGCCGGATCTCAGCTCACTGCAAGCTCCACCTCCTGGGTTCACGCCATTCTCCTCTCTCAGCCTCCCGAGTAGCTGGGACTACAGGCGCCCGCCACCTCGCCCGGCTAAGTTTTTGTATTTTTAGTAGAGACGGGGTTTCACCGTGTTAGCCAGGATGGTCTCGATCTCCTGACCTCGTGATCCGCCCGTCTCGGCCTCCCAAAGTGCTGGGATTACAGGCTTGAGCCACCGCGCCCGGCCTGTTTTTTTGTTTTTTTGTTTTTTGAGACAGAGTTTGGCTCTGTTGCCCAGGCTGGAGTGCAGTGGCATGATCTTGCCTCACTGTAACCTCCGCCTTCTGGGTTCATGCGATCCTCCTGCCTCAGCCTCCCAAGTAGCTGGGATTACAGGCATGTGCTACCCCACCCAGCTGATTTTTGTATTTTTAGTAGAGACAGGGTTTCCCCATGTTGGCCAGGCTTGTCTTGAATTCCTGACCTCAGGTGATCCGCCCATCTCAGCCTCCCAAAGTGCTGGGATTACAGGTGTGAGCCACCGTGCCCAGCCAGCATTCTTTGGCAAAAGATACTTTGCCAGTGGAAATAAAGCCCTTAAAATAAGATGATTCTGTATTATCTGGGTGACCCCAATGTAATCACATGAACCCTTAAGAGCAGAAGAGGGAGGCAAAAGAGATGTCTTGGAGAGATGAAGCAGAAGAATTAAATTCAAAGTATGAGAGGAACTCAGCCCACTGTTGCTGGCTTTGAAAGTGGCCATAAGCCAGGGAATCCAGGCAGCTTCTAAAAGCTGAGAGGAAGTCCTGCCAAGAGCCAGCAAGGAAATGGGGACTTCAGTCCTATAACCTCACAGAGCTGAATTCTGACAACCTGAATGAACTTGGGAACAGATTATACCCCCTCCCCAACTCTCCAGAAAGGAATATAGACGCCTTGATTTCAGCCTTGTGACACTGGAAGCAGAGAATCAGCTGAGCCATGGAATCCAGACATCGGGCCCACAAGAAGTGTGAAACAGAATTGAATATTGTTTTATGACACTAAATCTGTGGTAACTTCTTACAGCCCCAAAAGAAAGCTAATACAGGCATTATGGGAACACCTTTCTTTCAGCGAACACTGCCTGACTTCAGTTGGGTCAAACCATGGGGGAATCCAGATGTGAATATTTCAAGGTCTCTGCCCTTGCAGAATCAAACAGAAACAAATGACAACATCATAGTTAAGTGTGAAAACAGAATATGTTCAGAGAACTGTACAGATGTGTTAGAAAGTTGGCTTTAGTCATTAAACCTTAAGTAGATGTGATTTTTTAAAGTTAATGAGATTCCTGAGTTTATTTTCTTGTCAGAAGCACCAACAGACAAAACAGTTGGTGTGTGTTTTTCTGTTTTTTAATCACAGTGCTTTTATTATAGATTATCTTCAGAAGTTAGTGCAGGTGGCATGTGGAACATAAACAGGACGGATACTCAACCCTGCCTAGTTTGGGGATGAGTCACTGTTTTCAAACTGCACAGTTATGAGCAAAGTGCATATTCAAGAACCAAGTTAACAGGCCACCAGCAGACACCCAGGATTTCCCAGCGGGACACATATATCCCATGAACTGCACTGCAAAATAATAATATTATCATTTGCTCTGCACACCAGCAGGCCTGGGTTTGAATCTCTGCAGTCTTTCTCCATCCAGCTCTGTGGCCTTGGGCAAGTTATGAAACCTCTCATTGACTCAGTGCCGTCATTTGGACAGCAGGGTACATAGCAAATTCAAAGAATGGAACTGAGACTAAATGAGATCTTTGTAAAGTGCCTAGCACATAGTAGATACTCACTAAATACCAGCCCTCTTTGCCTCCAAAACGTTTTAGTGTCTAAAGTGTAAAATGTGCCTCATTGTTTATACTTTGAGTGAACCAAACCTTGGAACAGGGTTTGCTCCTGTAACAAATGTTCTCACTCAATAATAATATCCCCATTTTCAAATGAAGCTGAGGTTCAGAGAGGTCAGATTACCTCCCCTGGGTCCAGAAGATTAAATGAGATTACATTTGCTAAATAAACTTCCAGCATAACAGATGATCAGTACGTGTATAGCTCTCCTTGTCCCTCCCACATTTAATTTCTTCATGTGACTTTGGTTTAGTGATTGTGTTCATGCTACTATCTTTGGTTTCATCATCATATCCCCAATGCCTGGCACAGCCCTGGCACATGGTAGGCACCCAATCTGTTGAATAAATGACCCAATCTCAATAATTACTTTATTGGAGAAACTCTCTGAAGACTAATTTCCCTTTGAATGAGGCCCAAACAATGTTTGGAACCTGCTCAGGGAGAATCGGGAAAGACTAAGACAAGACGTCACCCAAATATATCTGTGCAAGTTATAAAGATGCTCATGGATAGAGAGCATGACTTCAGCTGGGTGTGGTAGCGTGTGCCTATAGTCCCAGCTACTCAGGAGGCTCAGGCAGGAGGATCATTTGAGCCCAAGAGTTTGAGACTGCAGTGAGCTATGGTTGTGCCATTGCACTCCAGCTTGGGTGACAGAGCAAGACCCTGTATAGGAGACTTCATGACCTCATTATTGTCATTAAGTCATAGAATCTGCCCACATGATGGGCAGCCCTAACTCGTAGCTCACCTTCCATTCACCATCATTTAAATCCTGCTGTTCAGTCTCCCAGTAGGGAGGACAATGTGTTTAAATTACCAGAATGTCTTTTTCGTTTGTTTGAGACAGGGTCTCTCTGTTGCCTAGACTTGAGTGCAATGGTGCAATCTCAGCTCATTGTAGCCTTCACCTCCTGGGCTGAAGTAATCCTCCCACCTCAGCCTCCCAAAGTGCTGGGACTGCAGGCATGAGCCACTATGCCTGGCAACAAAATGTCAATAATGGTTACCTCTGGATTGTAAGACTATGGGCAACTTTTGATTGTCTTTTTTTTTTTTTTTTTTTTTTGAGACAAGGTCTCACTCTGTCACCCAGACTGGAGTGCAGTGGCATGATCATGGCTCACTGCAGTCTTGACCTCCTGGGCTTACGCCATCCTCCCACCTCAGATTCCTGAGTAGCTAGGAGTAGGTAGGGCCACAGACACATCCCACTACCCTCAGCTAATTTTTTTTTTTTAATTTTTTGTAGAGACAGGGTCTCACTATGTTGCCCAGGATGGTCTCAAAACTCCTAACCTCAAGTGATACTCCTGCCTTGCCGTCCCAAAGTGCTGGCATTACAGTTGTGAGCCATAGCCATATTACTTTTTGTTTTTGAGACAAAGTCTTGCTCTGTCGCCGAGGGTGAAGCACAGTGGCATGATCTTGGCTCACTGCAACCTCTGCCTCCCAGGTTCAAGCAATCCTCCTACCTCAGTAGCTGGGATAACAGGCATATGCCACAACACCCGGTTAATTTTTGTATTTTTAGTAGAGATGGGGTTTCTCCATGTTTGGCCAGGCTGATCTCAAACTCCAGACCTCAAGGGATCTGCCTGCCTTGGCCTCCCAAAGTGCTGGGATTATAGGCATGAGCCACCACGCCCGGCCCATATTACACTTTTTAATTGAAAAATTTTTTTTCATTTCAACCACAAAACATAGAACATTTAGATTAAGGTAGTAGCTATAGGTAATACTTTTTCTTTTTTATATTTGTATTTTCAAAATCTAGAATATGTGCTACTTTTATGATGGAAAAACAAATTCCATTCTCAATGCAATATACCTCAACAATGTGAAAACAACTTTAATAATTATTATTTTTATTTTGCTTAAAAAGATTTGTGGGACCCCCTAGAATGACCTCAAAGGAAGGATAACCTGAGCTACTTTTTACCAAAATCATGGAAAATGGCAGCTCTCTGATGCTTTAAGGTTTTCAAGTATTGATTTCAGGACGTCACTAAGGTGCCCATCCCAATTTTTAATCTCTCTTAATAATGCAGAGATGTACTCACATCTACCATAATGCTTCTGGCCTCAATTTAAGCCATTTCCTCTATTATTTCCTCTGTGAAAGAAGGAAAAGAACCTTTAAAATGTATTTTAACATCAAAATGCTGAGAGGGTGGTGTGCCAAAGTGATGAGACCGGTGAATGGGTTATTTCTTTGTTTCCCATGATTTATAATAAAAACATCAACTTACACCCTACCCTAAATGCCTTTTCTTTCTCATATAATGATTCCAATATCTAAATATGAAGTTGAGGGCTTACATAAATGGCTTTTCACGGGACTTAACTCCTGAATTCCAAAACCATCATACGAGGTGAATGAGAAAAGTGGGCCAGTAAAGATAAGACACTTTCCCAAGATTGCACAATTAGTTGTTGCTAGAGTCAACATTTAAACCCCAAGCTCCTCATTCCAAGTTCTTTCTAAGGCACTGTGGTAGCCATCAACCAAAATGGCCACCTCCTCGCATTCATATCCTTTTTTAGTCCCCTCCCACTTTGACTAGGGCTGAACTCTGTAACTGTGGAAATGACCATACGTGGCTTCTGGGGCTAGGTCAGAGAAAACATTGCAGCTCTGCCTTGTTTCAAGTCACATGCTCTGGGGGAAACTAGCCACCATGTCATAAGGACACTCAGGCAGCTTTCTGGAGAGGTCTATATGACAGTAACCCCAGACAATTTCACATGACTTCAGCCTTGGCCAACATCTTGCCTACAACCTCATGAAAGACCCCAAGCCAGAATCATCCACACAAGCTGGATCCCAGACCCACAGAAATGGTGAGACATGATACGTTGAATTTTTTGTTGTTGTTGTTTTGTTTTTGTTGTTGTTGTTGTTGTTTGAGATGGCGTCTCACTCTGTCGCCCAGGCTGGAGAGCAGTGGCATGATATCGGCTCACTGCAAGCTCTATGGCCCGGGTTCAAGCGATTCTCCTACCTAGGCCTCCCGAGTAGCTGGGATTATAGGTGCCTGTCATCTGGCCCGGCTAATTTTTGTATTTTTAGTAAAGACCGGGTTTCACCATATTGGCCAGGCTGGTCTTGAACTCCTGACCTCATGATCCACCCAACTCGGCCTCCCAAAGTGCTGGGATTACAGGTGAGAGCCACTGCGTCCAGCCGAGATGTTGATTGTTTTAAGTCACTAAATTTTGAGGTAATTCGTTTCACAGCAATTGACAACTAATAAAGACAGTGTCTCCCCTTCTGAGTGGTGCTTACCTTTTGTGAAGCCTGTTAAAAAGCAATGGACTCTCTTTCCAGAAAAACTTATACCTATTTATATGAAATTCTGTACAGTGTTCCAAGGTGTTCCTGGCCCCTCTTGAAACCACAAGAAATAAAACCACATGTCCCAGTTTATCGAGTTAATAGATGCCAGAGCCAGGATTCAAACCCAACTACCTCAACTACACAGCCCACGTCCTCTGCCCCTTTGCCATTCTGCCTTCCTGGAGGCCTGAGCTCAGAACCGCTGCTCTAAGTTAAGTTGTCCTTACATCTTCATCTTCCTTCTGTATTCTATCCCTTTATTTATTTATTTATTTATTTATTTATTTTTAATTTATTTTTTTTTTAGAGTGAGCAGCAGCAAGATTTATTGTGAAGAGTGAAAGAGCAAAGCTTCCACAGCATGGAAGGGGACCTGAGCAGGTTGCCTTATCCCTTTATTCTTATAGGTCACATTTCTCTGGACCCATTTTAATTGCAATTCCTGAGTGACTCATTGGGTATTAGGTCCCAACAAAAACACAAAGACAAGCTCACTGATTCTGAGGGCCCCTGGTCTAATGGGATCTTACAGATGGAAATAAATAACTGTACACATTATTCAAACCTATTTTCTTAGGTCCTTTTGGACAAGGAGGCAGCAACAAACTCTGGGGCAGCCTTCACAGAGGAATGTGAATACTTTAGCTGGGCCTTGAAAGCCCAAAGGAAAGAGGGTGGCTCAGGTGAATTCTGGGCAGAAGTGACAGTGAGTATGACTGGGAGTGGTCTCCATGGGTCTGTGTGTGAAAAGTGCAAGTGTGTTCACTTGGGGACGGGCCAGCAGTCCAGAAGGGCTGGAGCAGGAGACAAAGCCAGAAAGGTGGGCTGAGCAGATCCCAAGCAAAGAAGTCTTGACCACCTCCTATAACAACCAGCTCAATAGAACTATGATCTGAGCTCATATATTGGCTCTTACCCAACCCTGTGGCCCCAGACCCAATAGCAGAGGCCCTGACACAGGTGTTCATCAATGTTTGCTGAATGAATTCATTCAAGCAGAACTAGGTGCTAAGACTGGTCTGCGGTTGGGGCAGGGAAAGCAAGATAGGGTTGCAGAGTCACCCTTGATGCCTCCTTGCATGTCATTTCTTTGGCAAGATTTTCCCTGATTTCCTACATTCATTAAGCCATCCATCCTCCCATACCACTCAATGCATTCTTCAACATATAATGAGGAAAAAATCTAATTAGCTCTTGACATTAATGATGACTTCAATGTCTACTCCAAATTAGACAGTCAGCCAGATGACATCAGGGACTACTTGCTTCTTCACTGCTCTGCTCTCCATCCTAGAGGAAAGACTCCCCTATCTCAGGAAACAACAGTAATGCAGCATGGGGCACCTTCTTCCATTGGCACTGTTAGCTTCTTACTGGGATGCCAGCCGTGTGCTGAGCTCTGGGGACTTAAGCCTAAATAGACACCATTCCTGTGTTCACACAGATGGATTACAAATGATGGTAAGGAGATCTAGTAGGTGCCCTAGCAGATAGAAGCCTGGGGTGCTGTTAGAGTTGAGAGAAGGGGATGTCTGAAAACTGACCCCAGGTAGGGGAGAAATTATTTCCAAACTCAACAATTATAGTCACTTTGGGTGCAAAATAAACATTCAAAAATGAATAACTTTTAATGTACTACTAATAATTCTGTTAGAAAATGGTGGGATGAGGGCCAGGCACAGTGGCTCATGCCTGTAATCCTAGCACTTTGGGAGACCAAGGTGGTAGGGTTGCTTGAGGTCAGGCATTCAAGACCAGCCTGGGCAACATAGTGACACTGTGTCACCAAAAAAAAGAGAAGAAGAAGAAAAGAAGAAGAAGGAGAAGGAGGAAGAGGAAGAAGAGGGAGAAGAAGAACAGGAAGAGAAAGAAAGAAGAAGAAAGAAGAAGAAGAAAAATAATAATAATGGTGGGATGGCTGGGCACAGTGGTTCACACCTGCAATCTCAGCATTTTGGGAGGCTGAGGCAGGGTATCACTTCAGCCCAGGAGTTCAAGACCAGCCTGCACAATATAACAAGACTTCATCTATACTAAAAATAAAACAAAATAAATTAGCTGCGTATGGTGATGCATACCTATAGTCCCAGCTACTCGGGAGGCTGGGGCAGGAGAGCTGCTTGAGCCTAGGAGTTCAACATTGCAGTGACCTCTAATCATGCCATTGCACTCCAGACTGGGCAACAGAGTGAGACAAGTCTCAAAAACAGAAAATGGGTTGGGAGAAAAAACAAAATGGGTTGGAAGAAAAAATATGGTAGGAGAAAAACGATTCTATTCACAAGAGCAATTAAAATATTATACCATCTGAGGCAGGCACAGTGGCTCACACCTGTAATTCCAGCACTTTGGGAGACCAAGGTGGGAGGATCACTTGAGGTCAGGATTTTGAGACCAGCCTGACCAACATGGTGAAACCCGTCTCTACTAAAAATACAAAAATTAGCCAGGCGTGGTGGCTTATGCCTCTAATTCTGGCTACTTGGGAGGCTGAGGCAGCAGAATTGCTTGAACCTTGGAGGTGGAAGTTGCAGTGAGCCAAGATGGTGTCACTGCACTCCAGCCTGGGTGACAGAGTGAGACTCTGTCTCAAAAAAAAAAAAAAAAAAATTACACGATCTGGAAATAAAGTTAACAAAAATGTACAGGTCTTATATAAAGAAAACTATAAAACTCTACTGAAGAGCATAACATCTTGGACTAGTGGAGATCAGAGCTTTCCTTAGACTGGAAGGTCCTATAACGTGGATATTAATTATCCCAAAATCATCCCACAAAGAAAATGTCATCCCAGTGAAGATCCCAGTGAGATTTTATTGTCAAAACAATCCTAAAATTCAACAGGAAAAACAGGTGCATAATTTTCCTAACAAAAAGACCTAACATTTACTGACCACTCACCATGTGCCAGGTGCCGTCCTGAGGACTTGCGATGCATCATCTCATCACATCTTCACAACTGTGAGGTAGACACTGTTATTGTTAACATTATACAGATGAGGCAGCAGAAGTTCAGAGAGAAAAAAAAAACTTGTTCAAGGTAACACAGCTAACCTGGGATTAAAGCTCAGGCTGGCTGACCTCAAGCTCCATGAATTTAACCACTTTGCTCTACTGCCAAGAAAACTTTGAAGAAGATTAACAAACTGGGACTTGTTCTGCCAGATATTAAAATGCATTAGATAGCTACAACAACTAAAACAGCAATTTCAACAAAGAAACACAGTCCTATTAAACCAAACAGAGTATAGAAACAGAGCCAGGGTATGAGGAATTGTAGTATATGATAAAGGTGACATTTCCAACTGGTGGAGAAGAAGTAGAAGTCAATAAACAGAATGGGACTAGCTATAGACTAGCCATTTGGAGAAAAACTAAGCTAGAGCTCCACCTCCCTCATTAAATCTAAATAAATTCCACCTAGATCAAAAATTTACATGTGATAAAAGAAACAATAAAAGTATTGAAAGAAACAAATGGATATTTTTATAATCCTGGAACTATTAATACTTTTAACTATATTTTAATAATTAGGCAGTTTTCCTAAGCACAATATGGAAGTTAAAAAATCCTTGGGGGCCGGGCGTGATGGCTCATGCCTGTAATCCCAGCACTTTGGGACGCCGAGGCAGGCAGATCACTTGAGGTCAGGAGTTGGAGACCAGCCTGGCCAACATGGTGAAACCCCATCTCTACTAAAATTACAAAAATTAGCCCGGCATGGTGGCACGTGCCTGTAGTCCCAGTTACTTGAGAGGCTGAGGCAGGAGAATCACTTGAACCCGGGAGGCAGAGTTTGCAGTAAGCTGAGATCACGCTGTTGCACTCCAGCCTAGGTGACAGAGGGAGACTCCATCTCAAAAAAAAAAAAAAAAAAGAGGTCTAAACATGCTATTAACAAAAGAAGAAATACAAATGGAAATAAATACTTGAAAAGATTTTCAGCCTCACTAGCAAAGAAACTGCAGATTAAAACAAGATCGAGATATTTTTCAATATATCAGAGTGGCAAAGGTTAAAAAGATTGGCAGAATTCAGCAAAGATAGAGGGAAACAGACACAACTCAGGCGCTGCTGATGGGAGTACAGATTCATACAATTGATTTGGGAGGCAGGTTAGCAATATGTAACAAAATTATACTTGTTCTGGGTGTGTCAGGATTTGAACACAGTTCTGCCTAACATGAGAAAATTATAGGCCAGCAGTGGTGGCTCACACCTGTAATCTCAGTACTTGGGGAGGCTGAAGTGAGAAGACTGCTTGAGCCCAGGAGTTCAAGACCATCCTGGGCAACACAGTGAGACCCTGTCTCTTTATAAAAAATAATAATTTAAAATATTTTAGCTGGGCACAGTGGCTCACACCTGTAATCCTAGCACTCTGGGAGGCTGAGGCAGGCAGATCACCTGAGGTGAGGAGTTCGAGACCAGCCTGACCAACATGGAGAAACCCCGTCTCTACTAAAAATACAAAATTAGCCGGGTATGGTGGCACATGCCATAGTCCCAGCTACTGGGGATGCTGAGCCAGGAGTATTGCTTGAACACGGGAGGCAGAGGTTGCAGTGAGCCAAGATCACTCCATTGCACTCCAGCCTGGACAACAAGAGCGAAACTCCATCTCAAAAAAAAAAAAAAAAAAAATTAATAAAATTATAATGGGAAAAACCTTTTGATTTGGTAATTCATATACAGTGATTTATTCCAGGAGAAAATTAAACAAGCGAGCAGTGATCTTTGTCCAAGGTTGCTTAATATAGCATAGTATAAAATGGTAAAAATCTGGAAATAGCTTCAATGACCATCAATAGTGTTAAATAAATTCTAGTACAATACAATATAATGCGAGATACTGATTTAAAACAATAATATAAATTTAAATTTATTAACTGGATATATGTCCACAACATATCATTGAGTGAAAACAGGACGGGTGAGTAGAATAAACTTATGTATACTATGATGGTCAAACTAAAAGAGTTTGCACAAAGAGGTATCCAAAAGATTATCATTGGCTCTGGGTAATGGAATTTCCAGTGATTTGTAATTACTTTCTTAAAATATTTTTGTATTGTTCGAATTTTTTACCATTAGAAGATATAACTTTTATAATCAAAATATTCAGTACCAGCCTAGGCAACATGGCAAAACCATGTTTCTTGTTTCTTTTTTTTTTTCCCCCTGAGACAGAGTCTCACTCTGTCGCCTAGGCTAGAGTGCAGTGACCTGATCTCGGCTCACTGCAACCTCTGCCTCCTAGGTTCAAGCAATTCTCCTGCCTCAGCCTCCCAAGTAGCTGGGATTACAGGCATGCGCCACCACACTTGGCTAATTTTTGTATTTTTAGTAGACACGGGGTTTCACCCTGCTGGCCAGGCTGATCTCAAACTCCTGACATTGTGATCCACCTCCCTCAGCCTCCCAAAGTGCTGGGATTACAGGCATGAGCCACCGCACCCCACCTGCAAAACCATGTTTCTACACAAAATACAAAAAATTAGCCGGGCATGGTGGTGTGCACCTGTACTCCCAACTACTTGGGAGGCTGAGGTGGAAGAATCGCTTGAGCCGGGGAGGTGGACGTTGCAGTGAACCAAGATGGTGCCACCACACTTCAGCCTGTGAAACAGGGCAATACCCTGTCTCAAAAATAAACAAAAAATTTTAATAGAGCTCACTGCATTTTGGTTTTAAAATAGCACTTAACTGAACATCTATTTTATAGCCTACAAAGTCTATATTCTTATTTATTCCCTACCTCAACCCTGCATGGGAGGTCTTACTCATTTATTTTGCAGGTGAGGAGACAACTCAAGGCTCGGAAAGGTTAAGCAGCTTGCTCTGGATGTATCAGAATTTGAACACAGGGCTGGCTGACACAAGAACTCTTTCCATGATGCTCCACTACTTATCTTAATATTGCTATTAATATCTAATAATATATGCCTCGTATTGTGTCTATTAAGTGCCAGGCACTTGATGGATATTTCTTTAATCCCTTCAGCAACCCTTCAGGGTATTAACCCTCCTCCAGAGGTGCAATAGCTCAAAACAGGTAGTAAGTGCCAACCCTGGTTTATCCGGCTGCAAAACCTCCCTGTTCCATTTGGCTACATTTCCTGCTGATTTAGTAGTGTACTGTCTTCAATTGGAGACATTATTTGCCCTGAGGTCTGTGCTCCTCTACATGCCTTTACATCTCCATCTTGTAGCTGTTTGGTTTGACTGCAGTTCTTAAATATAGATTATGGATTTAACCATAATGTAAATATTTACTTTTACCATGCAGTACTTAAACAAGAATCTTGTGAACTCTTAGTTTATCCACCAACTTTATCACCCAGCTCAGAAGCCTTCAGAGTCTCCCCTGACAGAATAAAAGCAAAACTCAGCAGCTAGGTTCCTTCACAGTCTAGCTGTAATGTGCGTGGCCACAAGGCTCCCAGAATGCCCTGGGCTCCCTCCTGCAGGCTCCTGACCATGCTCCTCCTGGGTTTTGCAGCTCAATAGCCCCAGCGCCCAGCAGGATGCTCCGCCCAAAGTGGCATTCAGTAAATGCTGGATGAAAGGAGGAAAGGAGAAAGCTCTACACCCTGAGACAAAGATTTCACCCAGGCAACAAGACAGGGGCCTTTGAGGCTGAATGAAATTCAGTTGGAGCAGAGATGAGGTAAGGCTTCAATGAAGGCAACAGGCTCATGGCACAGTCACCTTGAGACCTACCTCTCTGCTGTGCTATCCAGCTTTACAAAATGCTTTCACATAATAACCCTAACTGCTACTACTTCTAGAGAGCTCACCACATGCCAGACACTAGGTGCTTTACAGATACGCTTTATTAGGATTAGTATATTATTAATTTCTGTACCTCTCCACTAGCTCCACACAAGCTCCAGGAGGGCAGGGGTTTTTGTCTGTGGTGTTCAAAACAGTGCCGGGCACATAGTAGATATGAAATAGGTCACTGAATTCCTCACAGAACTCCATGAAGGAGGATTTTTTTTTTTAGGATTTCTCCTGTGTCACCCAGGCCGGAGTACAGTGGCATGATAACAACTCACTGCAGCCTCCAACTCCTGGGCTCAAGAGATCCTTCTGCCTCAGACTCCTGAGTACTTGGGACTACAGGTGTGCACCATCACACTCGGCTAATTTATTAATTTTTTGTAGAGACAGGGGTCTCGCTATGTTGCCCAGGCTAGTCTTGAACTCAGTGCCTTAAGCAATCCTCCTGCCTTGGCCATCCAAAGTCCTAAAATTACGTGCTTTGAGCCACTGTGCCAGGCCTAAAATAAGGATGATTTTAACCTCCATTTTATATATGGGCAACTTAAGACTTAGAGGGGTAAGTGACTTTTCCAAAGTTACAGATCCAACAAAAGGCATAGCCAACACTAAAAACAGCTCACTCTATTGCCCTTGCAACCTATTGCCCTTGCATCCACCTGGATTCAGAAATGTTCACTCCTGGTCATGAAGTTGGGAGCCACCACCTGTCTGCAGGACTTCTTAATTGACTAATAATGATAACATGGTACCAATTAACATTCACATTAACATTGCCACATACCAGGCACTGTTCCCAGTGCTTCACATGTGTGACTCACAGCAACTTAAGAATTATAGTCATGCATTGCATAATGATGTTTCAGGCAACGAAGGACCACACATAAGACAGTGGTCCCATAGATTATGGTGGAGTATATACAGAAACATAAGGCCAGGCACAGTGGCTCATGCCTGTTATCTCAGCACTTTAAAAGGCCAAGGTGGGAGAATCACTTGAGGCTAGGAGTTTGAAACCAGCCTGGGCAACACAGTGAGACCCCCATCTCTACAAAAAATACAAAAATCAGCCAGAGGTGGTGGCACAAGCCTGTAGTCCTAGCTACTCAGGAGGCTGAGCTGGGAGGATTGCTTGAGCCTAGGAGTTTCAGAATTCTGCTACTGCACTTCCCTCTGGGCATCAGAGTGAGACCCTGTCGAAAGAAAGAAAAGAAAGAATAGAAAAAAGAAAAGAAAAGAAAAGAAATCTGATATATGGCACTTGATATTGACATTGCAGCTCAAGTAGAGGAGATGAGTGATATTCAGTAATGGTGCTGGGACATTTTGTTTTCCACATGAAAAAATATAGGAGAATGGCTTGAGCCCAGGAGCTCAAGACCAGTCTGGGCAACATAGGGAGACTCCCGTCTCTACCCAAAAATTAAAAACTTAGCTGGGCATGGTGGTGCACACCTGTGGTCCCAGCTATTGGGGAGGCTGAGGTGAGAGGATCACTTGGGCCTGGGTGACAGAGTGAGACCCTGTCTCAAGAAAAAAAAAAAAAGAAGAAAAAATATATAAATAAAATGTATATACCACCTAGATTTGTGTAAGTACACTCTATCATGCTCACACAATGACAAAATTGCCTAAGTAATGCATTTATCAGAAAGTATCCCGACATTAAAGGATGTATGACTGTACTTGCTGACTCATTTTTGACAGTTGAGGAATCTGAAGCCCCAAGGAGGTTTAGAAACATTGCCAGAATTGCAAAGCTAGTAAATTGTGAGTTCAGAATTTCCAATCCAGCCGTCTGAGTCTGGCACCCACACTCTTCATCACAGCTCACACTGCCTCAATAATACATCGTCAGAACTGTCCTGCTCTAGGATGGCAAACCAGGAGTCAGGGCAGCAGTGAAGAGCACAGCCACTTTGCTTGGCCTGCTAGACAAACTCTCATGTTTTCACATTACCTTTAAAACCTCACAGTTACCCTGTGAAGTTAGAGATGAGCAAACAGCAAATAGCAATACAGGTAAGACCCAAAAAGAGCCAGGAGTAGACAGAAGACACAGAAAGTGGATTAGAGGTTGCCTAGGGCCACAGAGTTGAAGGAAAATGGGGAGTGACTGGTAATGCTTACTTGGGGTGATAAAAAATGTTTTTTGTTCTGTTTTGGGAATGGAGTCTCCCTCTGTCACCCAGGCTGGAGTGCAGTGGCACAATCTTGGCTCACTGCAACCCCTGCCTCCTGGGTTCAAGCGAGTCTCATGACTCAGCCTCCCAAGTAGCTGAGATTACACCATGCCCAACTAATTTTTTGTATTTTTAGTAGAGACAGGGTTTCACCATATTGGTCAGGCTGGTCTTGAACTCCTAACCTTGAATGATCCACTGGCCTTGGCCTCCCAAAGTGCTAGGATTACAGGAGTGAGCCACTGGGCCTGGCTTGAAAATGTTTTAAAATTAATGATGGTGGCTGATTGCTGTGGCCCACATGCCTGCAGGAAACACGGTCTAATTGGGGAGACCAATGCAAAGAGATACATAATTACAAATTGGGAAAAGTGTTCAGAAGGAAACAAGATGCGGTGAGAGATACCACACAGCCAGGTGGAGATGGGACCTCAGGATCACCTGAGGTCAGGAGTTGGAGACCAGCCTGGCCAACATGGTGAAACCCGGCCTCTACCAAAAATATAAAAATTAGCTGGGCATGGTGGTGGGCGCCTGTAATTCCAGCTACTCTGGAGGCTGAGGCCAGAGAATTGCTTGAAGCTGGGAGGCGGAGGTTGCAGTGAGCCGACATCATGTCACTGCACTCCAGCCTGGGTGATAGAGTGAGACTCCGTCTCAAAAAATAAAAATAAAAAATAAACTAAAATTAATGATGGTGATGGTTATACAACTGTGAATACACTAAAAAAGCATTGACTTGTACACGAAACGGGTGAATTGTATGGTAAGTGAATTGCAGTCACACACCACATAAGGACATTTTGGTCAATGACAGACTGCATATACCACGGTGGTCCCATAAGATTAATAATAACATATTTTTACTGTACCTTTTCTGTTTAGAAATGTTTAGCCATACAAATACTTACCATTGTGTTACAACTGCCGACAGTATTTAGTGCAGTAACATGCTTCACAGGTTTGTAACCTGGGAGCAATAGGCTGTACTATACAGCCTAATTGTGTGGTAGGCTATACCAGTAAGCTTGTGCACATACACTTCATAGTGATCACACAATGATGAAATCACCTAATGATGCATTTCGCAGATGGTCTCCCCATTGTTAAGCAATGCATGACTGTAAATCTCCATAAAGTTGTGTGGGTTTTGTTGTATTTTTGTTTTTTAAAAAGGGAAAAAACGGGCTGGGCATGGTGGCTCACGCCTGTAATCCCAGCACTTTGGGAGGCCGAGGCAGGCAGATCACAAGGTCAGGAGTTCAAGACCAGCTTGACCAACATGGTGAAACCCCGTCTCGACTAAAAATACAAAAATTAGCCAGGCATGGTGGCGCGTGCCTGTAATTCCAGCTACGCAGGAGGCTGAGGCAGGAGAATTGCTTGAACCCAGGAGGCAGAGGTTGCAGTGAGCCAAAATTGTGCCACTGCACTCCAGCCTGGGCAACAGAGTGAGACTCTGTCTCAAAAAA